>NW_027521207.1:0-110758 GCF_052094955.1 Ictidomys tridecemlineatus
CCAAACTCTGCTCTCTGTAATAGGCCTTTTGCACCAAATTCTTCCTCCTCTACTCTCTGTAACAGTCCGCTTGCACCTCAGTCTCCAAACTCTGCTGTCTGCAACAATCGTTTTGCACCTCAGTCTCCAAACTCAGCTCTCTGCATCAATTCTTCTGAACCTCAGTCTCGAAACTTTACTCTCTGTTACAGTCCTTTTGCACCCCGGTATCAAACCACTGCTGTCTGCAAAGATCCTTCTGCACACCAGTCTCCAACGTCTGCTCTCTGCAACAGTCCTTATACACACCAGTCTCAAACCTCTGCTCTCTGTAACAATCCTTCTGCACCAAAGTCTCCAACCTCTGCTCTCTGCAATGAACCTTTTGCACCCCAGTCTCCAACCACTGCTCTCTGCAAAAGTCCTTCTGCACCCCAGTCTCCAACCTCTGCTCTGTGTATCAGTCCTACTACCTCAGTCTCCAAACTCTGCTCTCTGCAAAAGTCCTTCTGCACCCCATTCTCCAACCTCTGCTGCCTGCAAATGTCCTTCTCACCCCAGTCTCCAACCTCTGCTATCTGCAACAGTACTTCTGCACCCCAGTCTCCAACCTAGGCTCTCTGTAACAATCCTTCTATACCTCAGTCTCCAACCTCTACTCTCTGTAACAGTCCTTCTTCATCTCAGTCTTCAAACTCTGCCCTCTTCAACAATCCTTCAGAACAGCTGTCTCAAATTCTTGTCCCTGCAACAGTCCTTCTACACCCCAGTCTCCAACCTCTGCTATCTGCAACAGTCCTTCTGCACCCCAGTCTCCAACATCTGCTCTCTGTAAGATCCTTCTGCAACCCTGTCTGTAAACTCTGCCCTCTGTAACAGTCCTTCTGCACCCCTTGTCCAACCTCTGTTCTTGTAACAGTTTTTTGCACGCTGGTCTCAAACCTCTACTCGCTACAACGATTCTTCTGCACCCCAGTCTCCAACATCTGCTCTCTGCAAAAGTCCTTCTGCACCCCAGTCTCCAATATCTGCTCTCTGCAACAGTCCTTCTCCACCTCAGTGTGAAAACTCTGTTCACTTCCACGATTATTCTGCAACCCAGTCTCCAAACTCTGCTCTCTACAACAGTTCTTCTGCACCCTAGTGTCCAACCTCTGCACTCTGAAACAGTCCTTCTTAACCCCAGTCTCCAACCTCAGCTCTCTGTAACAGGCCTCCTCTACTGCGGTCTCCAAATTCTGCTCTCTGTAATTTTCCTTATGCACCACAGTCTCCTACCTCTGCTTTCTCTATCAGTCCTTCTGCATCCCAGTCTCCAAACTGTGCTCTCTGTAACAGTCCTTCTGCATCTCAGTCTCCAAACTCTGCTCTCTGCAACATTCCTTCTGCACCCAATCTCCAAACTCTGCTTTCTCCAAAAGTCCTTTTACAACCAATCTCCAACCTCTGCTATCTGCAGCAGTCCTTCTGTACCCCAGTCTCCAACATCTCCTCTCTGTAACAATCCTTTTGCACCTCAGTCTCCAACATCTACTCTCTGTAACAGTCGTTCTGCACTGCAGTCTCCAATCTCTGCTCTGTGTAAGATCTTTCTGCAATCCAGTCTCCAAACTCTTCCCTCTGAAACAGTCCTTCTGCACTCTTTCTCCAAACTCTTCTCTCTGTAACAGGCCTTCTGCACCCCAGTCTCCAACCTCTTTTCTGTAACAATCCTTCTGCACCCCAGTCTCAAACCTCTGCTCTCTACAATGATCTTTTTTCACCCCAGTCTCCAACGTCTACTCTCTGCAACAGTCCTTCTGCACCCGAGACTCCAACAACTGCTCTCTGCAACAGTACTTCTGCACCTCAGTCTGAAAACTCTGTGCTCTGCAATGATCCTTCTGCACCCCAGTCTCTAAACTCTGCTCTCTGTAACAGTCCTGTTGCACCTGAGTCTCCAAACTCTGCTCTTTTTAAGATCTTTCTGCAACCCAGTCTCCAAACTCTGCTCTCTGTAACATTCCTTCTGCGCCCCAGTCTCAAACCTCTGCTCTCTGCATAAGACCTTTTGAACCCATATCTACAATTTCTACTCTCTATAACAGTCTTTCTGAACCTCAGTCTCCAACTTCTGCTCTCTGCAACAATCTTCTGCACCTCAGTCTCCAAGCTCTGCTCTCTGCAACGATCTTTCTGAACCTCTGTCTCCAAAGTCTGCTCTCTGCAACACTCGTTCTGCACCCCAGTTTCCAACCTCTGCTCTCTGTTAGATCCTTCTGCACACCAGTTTCCAAACTTTGTTCTCTACAACATTGCTTCTCCATCCCAGACTCAACCTCTTCTTTCAGCAACGATCCTGTAGCACCCCAGTCTCCAACCTCTGTTCCCTACAAAAGACATTCTGCTCCCCAGTCTCCAAACTATGCTCTGTGTAACAGTCCTTCTATACTGCAATCTCCAACCTCTGCTCTCTGTAATGGTTCTTCTGCACCCCAGTCTCCAAACTCTGTTGTCTGTAGCAGGCCTTCTGCACCCCAGTCTCCAAACTCTGCTCTCTGTAACAGGCCTTCTGCACCCCAGTCTCCTACCCCTTCTCTCTGCAACGATCTTTCTGCACCCCAGGGTCAAACCTCTGCTCCTTGCAACAGTTCGTCTGCACCCCAGTCTCAAACCTCTGCTCTCTGTGCGATCCTTTTTACCCCAGTCTCCAAATTATGCTCTCTGTAAGAGGACTTCTGCACTCCAGTTTCCAAACTTTACTTTGTGCAACAGTCAATTTGAACTCCAGTCTCCAACCTCTGCTCTCTGTAAGATCCATCTGAACCCCAGTATCCAACCTCTGCTCTCTGTAACAGTCCTTCTGCACCCCAGTTTCCAAACTCTGCTCTCTGCAAGATCCTTCTAGACCCCAGTCTCCAACATCTGCTCTCTGCAACAGTCCTTCTGCACCCCATTCTCCAACCTCTGCGCTCTGTAACAGTTTTTCTATACCACAGTCTCCAAACTCTGGTATCTGTAACGGTTCTTCTGCACCCCAATATCCAACTTCTGCTTTCTGTAACAGTCCTTCTGCACCTCAGTCTCCAAACTCTGCTCTTTGTAGCAGGCCCCAGTCTTCAAAATCTGCTCTCGCAAAGGATCCTTCTGCACCCCAGTCTCCCACAACTGCTCTCTGCTATGATCCTACTGCACCCGAGTCTCCAACCTCTGATCTCTGCAAGAGTCCTTCTGCACCTCAGTCTCCAAATTCTGCTCTCTTTAAGACCAATCTGAACCCCATTCTCCAAAGTCTGCTCTCTGCAACAGTCCTTCAGCACCACAGTCTCCAACCTCTGCTCTCTGTAACAGTCCTTCTGTACCCCATTCTCCAAACTCTGCTCTCTTTAAGATTCTTTTTGCACATCAGACTCCAAACTCAGCTCTCCGCAACAGTCCTTCTGCACTCCAGTCTCCGAACTCTGCTCTCTGCAACACTCCTTCTGCACTCCAGTCTCCAAACTCTGCTCTCATTAAGATTCTTTTTGCACATCAGACTCCACACTCTGCTCTCTGAAACAGTCCTTCTGCACCCCAGTCTTCAAACTCTGCTCTCTGCAATGATCCTTCTGGACCCCAGTCTCCAACCTCTGCTCTCTGTAACAATCCTTCTGCACAACAGTCTCCAAACTTTCTGTAAGATCCTTCTTCACTCCAGTTTCCAAACTCTGCTCTCTGTAGCATTCCTTCTCCACCCAAGTCTTTAACCTCTGCTTTCTGCAAGTGTCCTGCGGCACCACAGTCTTAAAATTCTGTCCTCTGCAACAGTCCTTTTGCTCCAGTCTGAAACGTCTACTCTCCGTAACGGTCCTTCAGCACCCCAGTCTCCAAACTCTGCTTTCTGTATCAGTCCTTCTGAACCTCAGTCTCAAACCTCTGCTCTCTGTATCTATTGTTCTGCACCTCAGTCTCCAACCTGTGCTCTCTGTAACATTCCTTATGCACCCCAATTTCCAACCTCTGCTTTCTGTAACAATCCTTCTGCACCTCAGTCTCCAACCTGTGCTCTCTGTGACATTCTTTCTGCACTTCAATCTCCTACCACTACTCTCTGTAACACTCCACCTTTATCTCAGTCGCCAACCTCTCCTGTAACAGGCCTTCTGCACGTCAGTCTCAAAACTCTTTTCTCTGTAGCAGGCCTTCTGGACTCCAGTCTCCAAAATCTGCTCTCTGCAATGATCCTTCTTCACCCCAGTCTCCAACATCAGCTCTCTGCAATGATCCAACTTCACCCCACTCTCCAATCTCTGATCTCTACAACAATCCTTCTGCACCTCTGTCTCCTAATTCTCCTCTCTGTTAGATGCTTCTGCAAACCTGCATCAAATTACTGCTATCTGTAACAGTCCTTCTGCACCGAAGTCTCCTACCTAGGCTCTCCTAACAGTCCTT
Organism: Ictidomys tridecemlineatus; assembly: GCF_052094955.1. Classification (NCBI taxonomy): domain Eukaryota; kingdom Metazoa; phylum Chordata; class Mammalia; order Rodentia; family Sciuridae; genus Ictidomys; species Ictidomys tridecemlineatus. Next base: position 4,393 of record NW_027521207.1, read on the forward strand.
CTGCACCTCAGTCTCCCAAATCTGCTCTCCGTAAGATCCTTTTGCAATCAAGTCTTTAAACTCTGCACTCTGTAACAGTCTTTCTGTACAACAGTCTCCAACCTCTTCTCTCTGCAACAATTCTTCTCCACCCCAGTCTCCATCATCTGCTCTCTGCAACAGTACTTCCGCACCCTAGTCTCCAAACTCTGCTCTCTGTAACAGTCCTTTTTTCACCCCAGTCTCCAAACTCTGCTCTCTGCAACGATCCTTCTGGAACCCAGTCTCCAACGTCTGCTCTCTGCAACAGTCCTTCTGCACCACAGTCCTCAAACTCTGCTCTCTGTAAGATCCTTCTGCACTCCAGTTTCCAAACTTTGCTCTCTGTAACATTCCTTCTCCAACCCAGTCTCCAACCTCTGTACTCTGCAACAGTCCTGCTGCTCTACAGTCTCTGAGATCTGCTCTCTGTAACAGTCCTTGTGTACCACAGTCTCCAACCTCTGCTCTTCATAACGGTCCTTCGACACCCCAGTCTCCAACCTCTGCTTGCTGTATCAGTATGTCTGAACCCCAGTCCCCAACCTCTGTTTTCTGTATCTATCCTTCTGCACCTCAGTCTCTAACCTGTGCTCTATGTAAGAGTCCTTCTGCACCCCAGTCTCCAACATCTGCTCTTGATAACAATCCTTTATCGCAATCTCCAATCTCTGCTCTCTGTAAAAGTCCTTCTGCAACCCAATTTCCAAACTCTGCTTCCTATAACAGTTCTTCTGCACCTGAGTCTCCAAGCTCTGCTCTCTATAACACTCCTTCTACAACTCAGTCTCCAACCTCTTTTCTCTGTAACAGTCCTTCTGCACCTCAGTCTAAAACCTCTTCTCTGTGCAGAATCCTTTTGCACCCAGTCTTCAACCACTGCTCTCTGTAACAGTCAAGCTACACCTCAGTCTCCAATCTCTGCTCTATGTAAGATCCTTCAGCAACCCAGTCTCCAAACACTGCTCTTTATAACAGTCCTTCTGCAACCCAGTCTCCAACATCTCCTCTCTGTTCCAGGAATTCTGCATGCCAGTCTCCAACATCTCCTCTCTGTACCAGGACTTCTGCACTCCAGTCTCCAAACTCTGCTCTCTTCAACGATCTTTCTGCACCCCAGTCTCCAACCTCTGATCTCTGAAACAGTCCATCTGCACCTCAGTCTCCAACATCTGCTCTCTGTAAGATCCTTCTGCACCCCTGTCTCCAAGCTCTGCTCCTTGTAACGATCTTTCTGCACCCAACTCTCCAACCTCTGCTCTAAGTAACAGAACTTCTGCACCTCAGTCTCCAATCTCTACTCTCTTCAAAAGTCCTTCTGCACCCCAGTCTCCAAACTCTGCTCTCTGCAACAGTCCTTCTATACTTTAGTCTTCAAACTCTACTCTCTGTAACAGTCTGTCTGCACCACAGTCTCCAACCTCTGCTCTCTGCAACAGTCCTTCTGCACCCCAGTCTCCAAACTCTGCTCTCTGTAACCATCCTTCTGCACCTCAGTCTCCAACCCCTGCTCTATGTAACAAGACTTCTGCACCTCAGTCTGACACCTCTCCTCTCTGCACGGTCCTTCTGCACCTAAGTCTCCAACCACTACTTTCTGTAACAGTCCACCTGCAACTCAGTCTCCAACCTCTTCTCTCCGTAAGATCCTTCAGCAACCCAGTCTCCAAATTCTGCTCTCTATAACAGTCCTTATGCACCCCAATCTCCAACCTCTTCTCTCTGTAACAGGCCTTCTGCATTCCAGTGTCCAAACTCTGCTCTCTGTAGCAGGCCTTCTGCACCCTAGTCTCCGAAATCTGCTCTCTACAACAGTCCATCTGCACCTCAGTCTAAAATTCTGCTCTCAGTAAGATACTTCTGCACCCCTGTATCCAACTTCTGCTCTCTGCAACAGTCCTTCTGCCTTCCAGTCTCCAACCTATTCTCTCTTCAAGAGTTCTTCTGCACACTGGTTGCCAACATCTGCTCTCTGCAACAGTCCTTCTGCACCCCAGTCTCCAACGTCTGCCGTCAGAAACATTTCTTCTGCACCTCAGTCTGAATACTCTGCTCTCTCCAACGACCCTTCTGCACCCCAGTCTCATACCTCGGCTCTCTGTAACAGTCCTTCTGCACCTCAGTCTCCCAACTCTGCTTTTTGTAAGATCCTTCTTCAACCCAGTATTTAAATTCTGAACTTTTTATCTGTCCTTCTGCACAACAGTCTTAAAATTCTGCTCTCTGTAACAGGATGTCTACAACCCACTCTCAAACTTCTGCTCTCTGTAACAGGACGTCCTTACCCCAGTCTCCAACCTCTTCTATCTGCAACGATTCTTCTGCACCCCAGACTCCAACATCTGCTCTCTGCAACACTCATTTTAAACACTAGTCTCCAATCTCTGCTCTCTGTAAGATCCAACTGAACCCCAGTCTCCAACCTATGCTCTCTGTAACAGTCCTTCTGCACCCAAGTCTCCAAACTCTGTTCTCTGTAACAGTCTTTCTGCACCTCAGTCTCCAAACTCTGCTCTCTGTAACAGTCTTTCTGCACCTCAGTCTCCAAACTCTGCTCTTTGTAACAGTCCTTCTGCACCCCAGACTCTAAAATATGCTCTCTGCAAAAGTCCTTCTGCACCCCAGTCTTCAACATCTGCTCTCTGCAACAGTCCTTCTGCACCCCAGTCTCCAAACTCTGCTCTCTGCAACAGTCCTTCTTCACCGCAGTCTTTAACCTCTGCTCCCTCCAACGATTCTTTTGGACCCCAGTCTCCAACGTCTGCTCTCTGCAACAGTCCTTCTGCACCACAGTCTCCAACCTCTGCTCTCTGTACGATCCATCTCAACTCCAGTTTAAAAACTCTGCTCTCTGTAACATTCCTTCTCCACCTAGTCTCCAACCCTCTGTCCTCTTCAACAGTCTTTCTGCTCCCCAGTCTCCGAGATCAGCTCTCTTTAACAGTCCTTCTGAACCGCAGTCTCCAAACTCTGCTCTTTGTTACAGTCCTTCTACACCCCAGTCTCCAACTTCTGCTTTCTGTATCAGATTGCCTGAACCCCAGTTTCCAAAATCTGTTCTCTGTATCTATCCTTCTGCACCTTAGTCTCCAACCTATGCTCTATGTAAGAGACTTTCTGCAGCCCAGTCTCCAACCTCTGCTCTCAATAACAGTCCTATACCGCAGTCTACAACCTCTGTTCTCTGTAACAGTTCTTCTGAACCTCAGTGTGAAACCTCTGCTCTGTGCATGATCCTTTTGCACCCAGTCTTCAACCACTGCTCTCTGTAACAGTCAAGCTCCACCTCAGTCTCCAACCTCTGCTCTCTGTAAGATCCTTCAGCAACCCAGTCTCAAAACACTACTCTCTATAACAGTCCTTCTGCACCCCAGTCTCCAACCTCTCCTCTCAGTAACAGGCCTTCTGCATGCCAGTCTTCAAACTCTATTCTATGCAAGGATCATTTTGCACCGCTGTCTCCAACCTCTGCTCTCTGCAATGATCCTACTGCACCCCAGTCTCCAACTTCTCATCTCTGAAACACTCTTTCTGAACCTCAGTTTCCAACTTCTGCTCTCTGTAAGATCCTTCAGCAACCCAGTGTCCAAACTATCCTCTTTGTAACAGGCCTTCTGCACGCCAGTCTCCAAACTCTGCTCTCTGTAGCAGGCCTTCTGCATCCCAGTCTCCAACCGCTGCTCTCTGCAACGATCCTTCTGCACCCCAGTCTACACCTCTGCTCTCTGAAATGATCCTACTGAACCCCAGTCTCCGACCTCTGATCTCTGCAACAGATCTTCTGCACATCAGTCTACAACCTCTGCTTTCTGTAAGATCCTTCTGCACCCCTGTTTCCAAACTCTGCTCTCTGTAACAGTTCTTCTGCACCCGAGTCTCCAAACTCTGCTCTCTGTAACAGGACTTCCGCACCTCAGTCTCCAACCTGTGCTCTCTGCAACAGTCCTTCTGCATCCCAGTCTCCAAACTCTGTTCTCTACAACAGTCCTTCTAGACCCTAGTTACCAACATCTGCTCTCTGCAACAGACCTTCCGCACCCCAGTCTCCAACATCTGCTCTCTTCAACAGTTCTTCTGCACCTCAGTCTGAAAACTCTGCTCTCTGCAACGAACTTTCTGCACCCCAGTCTCCTACCTCTGCTCTCTGGAACAGTCCTTCTGCACCTCAGTCTCCCAATTCTGCTCTCTATATGATCCTTCTGCAACACAGTCTTTAAACTCTGCACTCTGTAACAGTCCTTCTGCAAAACAGTCTCCAACCTCTGCTCTCTGTAACAGGACTTCTGCAACCCAGTCCCCAAACTCTGTTCTCTGTAATAGGCCTTCTGCACCCCAGTCTCCAACCTCTTCTCTCTGCAACGATTCTACTCCATCCAAGTCTCCAAATCTGCTCTCGGCAACTGTCCTTCTGCACCCCAGTCTCAAAATTCTGCTCTCTCTAAGATCCATCTGAACCCCAGTCTCCAACCTCTGCTCTCTGTAACAGTTCTTCTGCACCCCAGTTTCCAAACGCTGCTCTCTGTAACAGTCCTTCCGCACGTCAGTCTAAATCCTCTGCTCTCTGTAACAGTCCTTCTGCACCCCAGTCTCTAACATCTGTTCTCTGCAACAGTCCTTCTCCACCCCAGTCTCCAACATCTGCTCTCTGCATCAGTCCTTCTGCACCCCAGTCTCCAAACTCTTCTCTCAGCAACGAACTTTTTAGACCCCAGTCTCTAATGTCTGCTCTATGGAACAGTCCTTGTGCACCACAGTCTCCAACCTCTGTTCTTTTTAAGATACTTCTGCACTCCAGGTTCTAAACTCTGCTCTCTGTAACATTTTTTTTCCACCCCAGTCTCCAACCTCTGTCCTCTGCAACAGTCCTTCTGCTCCCCTGTCTCCGAGATCTTCTCTATGTAACAGACCTTATGTAACGCAGTTTCCAACCTCTGCTCTCTGTAATGGTCCTTTTACAACTCAGTCTCCAACCTTTGCTTTTTTGAATCAGTCCTTCTGAACGAGGTCTCCAACCTCTGCTCTTTTTATCTATCCTTCTGCACCTCAGTCTCCAACCTGTGCTTTCTGTAACAGTTCTTCTTCACCCCAGTCTCCAAACTCTACTCTCTGTAATAGTCCTTCTATGCCGCAGTCTCAAACTCTGCTCTCTGAAATGATCCTTCTGCACCCAAATTTCCAACCTCTGCTTTCTGTAACAGTCCTTCTGCACGTGAGTCTCCAACATCTGCTCTCTGTAAGTTTCTTCAGCGAACCAGTCTTCAAACTCTGCTCTCTCTAACAGTCCTTCTGCACCCCAGTCTCCAAACTCTCCTCTCTGTAACAGGCCTTCTGCATGCAAGTCTCAAAACTCTGCTCTCTATAGCAGGGCTTCTGCACCCCAGTTTCCATCTTATGCTCTCTGCAATGATCCTTCTGCACCCCAGTCTCGAAACTTTGCTCTCTGCAATGATCCTACTGCACCCCACTCTCCAACCTCTGATCTCTGCAAAAGTCCTTCTGCACCTCAGTCTCCAAATTCTGGTCTCTGTTTGATCCTTCTGCTCCCCTTTCTCCAACCTCTTCTCTGTGTAACAATCCTTCTGCACCCCAGTCTCCAACCTCGGCTCTCCGCAAGAGTAATACTTCACCCCAGTTTCCAAACTCTGCTCTCTGAAACAGTCCTCCTCTACTGCAGTATCCAACCTCTGCTCTCTGTAACTGTCTTTCTGAACCCCAGACTCCAATCTCTGCTTTCTGTATCAGCCCTTTTGTACCCCAGTCTCTAAACTCTTCTCTCTGTAAGAGTCCTACTGCATCTCAGTCTTCAACCTCTGATCTCTGCAGAGTCCTTCTGCAATCAGTCTCCAAATTCTACTCGCTGTAAGATCCTTCTGCACCCCTGTATTTAACCTCTGCTCTCCTAAACTGTCCTTCTGCACCCGAGTCTCCAAACTCTGCTCTCTGTAACAGGACTGCCGACCCTCAGTCTCCAACCTCTGCTCCCTGCAACAGTCCTTCTGTACCCCAGTCTCCAACCACTGCTTTCTACAACAGTTCTTCTGGACCCTAGTTACCAACATCTGCTCTCTGCAACAGTCCTTCTGCACTCCAGTCTCCAAAATCTGCACTCTGTCACAGTCATTCTACACCTCAGTCTGAAAACTCTGCTCTCTGCAACGACCCTTCTGCACCCCAGCCTCCTACCTCTGCTCTCTGTAACAGTCCTTCTGCACCTCAGTCTCCCAACTGTGTCCTCTGTTTCATCCTTCTGCAACCCAGTCTTTAAACTCGGCACTCTTTAACAGTCCTTCTGCACAACAGTCTCAAACCTCTGCTTTCTTTAACAGAATTTCTGCCACCCAGTCTCCAAACTCTGCTCTGTGTAACAGGCATTCTGCACCCCAGTCTCCAAACTCTTCTCTTTGCAACGATTCTTCTCCACCTCAGTCTCCAACTCTGCTCTCTGCAAGAGTCCTTTTGCACACCAGTCTCTAAACTCTGCTCTCTGCAAGATCCATCTGAACCCCAGTCTCCAAACTCTGCTATCTGTAACAGTCCTTCTGCACCTCATTCTCCAACCTCTTCTCTCGGAAACAGTCTTTCTTCTCCCCAGTCTCTGAGATCTGCTCTCTATAACAGTCCTTCTGTAACGCAGTGTCCAACCAGTGCTCTCAGTTTCGGTTCTTCTATACTCCAGTTTCCAAACTCTGATTTCTGTATCATCCTGTCTGAACCCCAGTATCCAACCTCTGTTCTCTTTATCCATCCTTCTTTACCTCAGTCTCCAACTTGTGCTCTCTGTAAGAGTTCTTCTGCATCACAGTCGCCAACCTCTGCTCTCGGTAACAGTCCTAAACCGCAGTCTCCAAACTCTGCTCTCTTTAACGGTACTTCTGAACCCCAATTTCCAACCTGTGCTTGCTGTAACAGTCCTTCTGCACCTAAGTCTCCAAACTATGCTCTCTACAACAGTCCTTTTACACCCCACTCTCCAACATCTTGTCTCTGCAACAATCCTTATGCATTACAGTCTGAAAACTCTGCTGTCTTCAACGAATCTCCTGCACCCCAGTCTCCTACCTCAGGTGTCTGTTACAATCCTTCTGCACCTCAGTCTCCAACCTCTGCTCTCTGTAAGATCCTTCAGCAACCCAGTCTCAAAACACTACTCTCTATAACAGTCCTTCTGCACCCCAGTCTCCAACCTCTCCTCTCAGTAACAGGCCTTCTGCATGCCAGTCTTCAAACTCTATTCTATGCAAGGATCATTTTGCACCGCTGTCTCCAACCTCTGCTCTCTGCAATGATCCTACTGCACCCCAGTCTCCAACTTCTCATCTCTGAAACACTCTTTCTGAACCTCAGTTTCCAACTTCTGCTCTCTGTAAGATCCTTCAGCAACCCAGTGTCCAAACTATCCTCTTTGTAAGAGGCCCTCTGCACGCCAGTCTCCAAACTCTGCTCTCTGTAGCAGGCCTTCTGCATCCCAGTCTCCAACCGCTGCTCTCTGCAACGATCCTTCTGCACCCCAGTCTACACCTCTGCTCTCTGAAATGATCCTACTGAACCCCAGTCTCCGACCTCTGATCTCTGCAACAGTTCTTCTGCACATCAGTCTACAACCTCTGCTTTCTGTAAGATCCTTCTGCACCCCTGTTTCCAAACTCTGCTCTCTGTAACAGTTCTTCTGCACCCGAGTCTCCAAACTCTGCTCTCTGTAACAGGACTTCCGCACCTCAGTCTCCAACCTGTGCTCTCTGCAACAGTCCTTCTGCATCCCAGTCTCCAAACTCTGTTCTCTACAACAGTCCTTCTAGACCCTAGTTACCAACATCTGCTCTCTGCAACAGACCTTCCGCACCCCAGTCTCCAACATCTGCTCTCTTCAACAGTTCTTCTGCACCTCAGTCTGAAAACTCTGCTCTCTGCAACGAACTTTCTGCACCCCAGTCTCCTACCTCTGCTCTCTGGAACAGTCCTTCTGCACCTCAGTCTCCCAATTCTGCTCTCTATATGATCCTTCTGCAACACAGTCTTTAAACTCTGCACTCTGTAACAGTCCTTCTGCAAAACAGTCTCCAACCTCTGCTCTCTGTAACAGGACTTCTGCAACCCAGTCCCCAAACTCTGTTCTCTGTAATAGGCCTTCTGCACCCCAGTCTCCAACCTCTTCTCTCTGCAACGATTCTACTCCATCCAAGTCTCCAAATCTGCTCTCGGCAACTGTCCTTCTGCACCCCAGTCTCAAAATTCTGCTCTCTCTAAGATCCATCTGAACCCCAGTCTCCAACCTCTGCTCTCTGTAACAGTTCTTCTGCACCCCAGTTTCCAAACGCTGCTCTCTGTAACAGTCCTTCCGCACGTCAGTCTAAATCCTCTGCTCTCTGTAACAGTCCTTCTGCACCCCAGTCTCTAACATCTGTTCTCTGCAACAGTCCTTCTCCACCCCAGTCTCCAACATCTGCTCTCTGCATCAGTCCTTCTGCACCCCAGTCTCCAAACTCTTCTCTCAGCAACGAACTTTTTAGACCCCAGTCTCTAATGTCTGCTCTATGGAACAGTCCTTGTGCACCACAGTCTCCAACCTCTGTTCTTTTTAAGATACTTCTGCACTCCAGGTTCTAAACTCTGCTCTCTGTAACATTTTTTTTCCACCCCAGTCTCCAACCTCTGTCCTCTGCAACAGTCCTTCTGCTCCCCTGTCTCCGAGATCTTCTCTATGTAACAGACCTTATGTAACGCAGTTTCCAACCTCTGCTCTCTGTAATGGTCCTTTTACAACTCAGTCTCCAACCTTTGCTTTTTTGAATCAGTCCTTCTGAACGAGGTCTCCAACCTCTGCTCTTTTTATCTATCCTTCTGCACCTCAGTCTCCAACCTGTGCTTTCTGTAACAGTTCTTCTTCACCCCAGTCTCCAAACTCTACTCTCTGTAATAGTCCTTCTATGCCGCAGTCTCAAACTCTGCTCTCTGAAATGATCCTTCTGCACCCAAATTTCCAACCTCTGCTTTCTGTAACAGTCCTTCTGCACGTGAGTCTCCAACATCTGCTCTCTGTAAGTTTCTTCAGCGAACCAGTCTTCAAACTCTGCTCTCTCTAACAGTCCTTCTGCACCCCAGTCTCTGCTCTCTGTACGATCCATCTCAACTCCAGTCTCTTGGCTCTGCTCTCTGTAACAGTTCTTCTACACCTCAGTCTCCAACCTCTTCTCTGTGCAACAGTTCTTCTTCACCCCAGTCTCCAACATCTGCTCTCTGTAACAGTCTTTCTGCACCTCAGTCTCCAAACTCTGCTCTCATCAACAACCCTCTGCACCCCAGTCTGCAAACTCTGCTCTCTACAACGATCTTTCTGGACCCCAGTCTCCAACGTCTGCTCTCTGCAACAGTCCTTCTGCACCACAGTCTCCAACCTGTGCTCTTTGTAAGATCTTTCTGCACTCCAGTTTCCTAAGTCTGCTCTCTAACATTTCTTCTAGACCCCAGTCGCCAACCTCTGCTTTCTGAAAGGGTCCTGCGGCACCCCTGTCTCCAAACTCTGTTCGCTGCAACAGTCTTTCTGCTCCCCAGTCTTCAGTATCTGCTCTCTGTAACAATCCTTCTGTACCGCAGTCACCAAACTCTGCTCTCTGTAACGGTCCTTCTGCACCCAAGTCTCCAACCTCTGCTTTCTGTATCAGTCCTTCTGAACCTCAGTCTCCAACCTCTGCTCTCTGTGTCTATCCTTCTGCACCTCAGTCTCCAACCTGTGCTTTCTGTAACAGTCCTTCTGCACCCAAGACTCCCATCTCTGCTCTCTGTAACAGTCCTTCTATACCGTAGTCTCCAACCTCTTCTCTCTGTAACGGTCCATTTGCACCCCAATTTCCAACCTCTGCTTTCTGTAACAGTCCTTCTGCACCTCAGTATCCAAACTCTGCTCTCCATATCAGTCCTTCTACACCTCAATCTCCAACCTCGGCTCTCTGTAACAGTACTTCTGAACCTCAGTCTGAAACCTCTGCTCTCCATGATCCTTCTGCACCCCAGTTTTCAACCACTGCTCTCTGTAACAGTCCACCAGCACTTTAGTCTCCAACCTCTGCTCTCTGTAAGATCCTTCAGCAACCCAGTTAAAACTCTGCTCTCTGTAATATTCCTTCTGCACCCCAGTCTCGAACCTCTCCTCTCTGTAACAGGCCTTCTGTACGCCAGTCTACAAATCTGCTCTCTGTAGCAGGCCTATTGCACCCCAGTCTCCAAACTCTGCAATGATCCTTCTGCACCCCAGTATTTAAACTCTGCTCTCTGCAATGATCCTACTGCACCCCAGTCTCCAACTTCTGATCTCCAGAACAGTCCTTCTGCACCTCAGTCTACAAATTCTGCTCTCTGTAAGAGCCTTCTGCACCGCTGTCTCCAACCTCTGCTCTCTGCAACAGTCCTTCGGCACCCTAGTTACCAACATCTGCTCTCTTTTACAGTCCTTCTGCACCCCCATCTCTAACCTCTGCTCTCTGTAACAGTCTCATGTACTGCAGAATCCAAACCCTGCTCTCTGTAACGGTCTTTCTGTACCCCTGAGTTCAATATCTACTTTCTGTATCAGTCCTTCTTCACCCCAGTCTCCAACCTCTGCTCTCTATAACAGTCCTTCTGCACCTCAGTCTCCAACCTCTACTCTCTGAAACAGTCCTTCTACATTGAAGTCTAAAATCTCTGCTCTCTACAACAGTACTTCTACACCTCAGTCTCCAATCTCGGCTCTCTGCAAGGGTCTTTTTGCACCTCAGTCTCCAAATTCTACTCTCTGTAACAGTGCTTCTTCACTTCAGTCTCCAATCTCTGCTCTCTGTAAGATCCTTCTGCAACCCAGTCTCCAAACTCTTCTCTCTGTAACAGTTCTTAATCACCCCAGTCTCCAAACTCTGCTCCCTTTAACAGGCCTTCTGTACCCCAGTCTTCAACCTCTGCTCTCTTTATCAGTCCATCTGCACGCCAGTCTCCAATGTCTGCTCTCTACAACGATCCTTCTGCACCCCAGTCTCCAAACTCTGTTCACTGCAACAGTCTTTGTGCAACCAAGTCTACAAAATCTGCTCTCTGCAAAATTTCTTCTGTACCTCAGTCTGAAAACTCTGCTCTCTGCAATAAACCTTCTGCACCCCAGTCTCCAAACTCTGCTCTCTGTAACTGTCCTACAGCACCATAATCGCCAACATCTGCTTTAAGCAACATTCCTTATGCACCTCAGTCTCCAACCTCTGCTCTCTGCAACATTCTTTCTGCAACCCAGTATCATAGCATTGCTCTCTGCAAAAGTCCGTCTGCACCCCAGTCTTCAACCTCTGCTTTCTATAACGATCCTTCGGCACCCCAGTCTCGAACCTTCGCTCTCTGTAACAGTCCTTCTGCACCTCAGTCTCCAAACTCTTTTCTTTGTAAGATACTTCTGAAACCCAGTCTCTAACGTCTCCTCTCTGTAACAGTCCTTCTGCACCTCAGTCTTTAACCTCTGCTCTCTGCAAAAGTCCTTCTGCACCTCAGTCTCCAAACTCTGTTTTCTGCAACAGTCCTTCTGCAAAAAAATTTCCAATTTCTGCTCTTTGCAACATTCCTTCTGTACCCCAGTCTCCAACCTGTGCTCACTGTAAAAGTCCTTCTGCATCCCAGTCTTGAACCTCTGCTCTCTGAAACGATTCTTCTGTACCACAGTCTCGAACCTCTGCTCTTTGCAACGATCCTTCTGCACCCCAGACTGAAAACTCTGCTGGATGCAACAGTTTTTTTTAACCCCAGTCTCCAACATTTGCTTTCCGCAACAGTTCTACTGTACCTCAGTCTGAAAACTCTGCTCTCTTCAATAATCCATCTGCACCCCAGTCTCCAAACTCTGCTCTCTGTAACAGTCCTTCTGTACCTCAGTCTCCAATCACTGCTCTCTGCAACAGTCTTTCTACACTCCAGTCTCCATACTCTGATGGCCCCAACGATCCTTCTGCACCCCAGTCTTCAAACTCTGTTCTCTACATCATTTCTTATTCACCCCAGACTCCAACCTCTGCTCCCTATAACAGTCCTTCTGTACCACAGTCTCCAACCTCTGTTCTGTGTAAGGGTCCTTATGCACCCCAGTATCCAACCTCTCCTTTCTGTATCAGTCGTTTTGAACCAGAGTCTCCAAACTCTGCCCTCTGGAAGAGTCCTTCTGCAACTCAGTCTGCAAACTCTGCTCTCTGCAACAGTTCTTCTGCACCCAAGTCTCCATCCTCTTCTCTCTGCAACAGTCCTTTTTCACCCCAGTTTCCAACATCTTCTCTCTGCAACAATTATTCTTCACCCCAGTCTCCAAAGTTTGCTCTTTGTAACAGTCTTTCTGTACTGCATTCTCCAACCTTTGCTCTCTGTAAGGGTACTTCTGCACCCGAGTCTCCAACCTCTGGTTTCTGTGTCAGTCCTTCTGCATCCCAGTCTTCAACCTCTTCTCTGAGTATCTGTCCTTCTGCACCTTAGTCTCCAACCGCTGTTCTCTGCAACAGTCCTTGTACATCCCAGTCTAAAAACTCTGCTCTCTGCAACAGTCCTTCTGCACCCAAATCTCCAACCTCTGCTCTCTGTAACAATACTTCTGCACCTCAGTCTCCAAACTCTGCTCTCTGTAACAGTGCTTCTGCACCTAAGTCTCCATTCTCTGCTCTCTGTAAGATCCTTCTGCAACCCAGTCTCCAAACTCTGCTCTCTGTAACAGTGCTTCTGCACCTAAGTCTCCATTCTCTGCTCTCTGTAAGATCCTTCTGCAACCCAGTCTCCAAACTCTGCTCTCTGTAACAGTGCTTCTGCACCTATGTCTCCATTCTCTGCTCTCTGTAAGATCCTTCTGCAACCCAGTCTCCAAACTCTGCTCTCTGTAACAGTCCTTCATAACCCCAGGCTTCAAATTCTGCTCTCTGTCACAGGCCTTTTGCACTCCAGTCTCCAACCTCTGCTCTCTGTATCAGTCCATCTGCACCCCAGTCTCTAACGTCTGCTCTCTGCAACAATCCTTCTGCACCCGAGTCTCTAACCTCTGCTCGCTTCAACATTCCGTGTGCAACCCAGTCTACAACATCTGCTCTCTGCAACAGTTCTTCTGTACCTCAGTCTGAAAACTCTGCTGTCTGCAACGATTTTTCTGCACCTGAGTTTACAACCTCTGCTCTCTGTAACAGTCCTTTTACCTCTAGTCTCTGAACTCTGCTTTCAGCAGCAGTCTTTCTGCACCCCAGTCTTCAACATCTGCTCTCTGCAACATTTCTTCTGCTTCCCAATATCAAACCTGTGCTCTCTGTAAAAGTCCGTCTGCACCCCAGTCTCCAACCTCTGCTCTTTGTAAGGATCCTTCTGCACCTCAGTCTCGAACCTCCGCTCTCTGTAAAAGTCCTTCTTCACCTCAGTCTCCAAACGCTTTTCTCTGTAAGATCCTTCTGAAACCAAGTCTATAACGTCTGCTCTCTGTAACAGTCCTTCTGCACCCCAGTCTTTAACCTCTGCTCTCTGTAACGGTCCTTCTGTACCCCAGTCTCCAACATCTGCTTTCTCTATCAGTCCTTCTGCATCTCAGTCTCCAACCTCTGCTTTCTGCAACAGTCCTTCTGCACCCAGGTCTCCAACATCTGCTCTCTGCAACATTCCTTCTGTACCCCAGGCTCTAAACTCTGCTCTCTGTAATGATCCTTCTGCACACAAGTCTCAAACCTCTGCTCTCCGCAACGATCCTTCTGCACCTCAGTATCCAACCTCTGCTCCCTTAAAAGATCCTTTGGCACCCCAGTCTCAAAACTCTGCTCACTGCAACAGTCTTTGTGAACCCTAGTCTCCAACATCTACTCTCTGCAACAGTTCTTCTGTACCTCAGTCTGAAAACTCTGCTCTCTGCAATATTCCATTTTCACCCCAGTTTCCAACCTCCAGTCTCTGTAACAGCTCTTCTGTACATCAGTCTCCAATCTCTGCTCTATGCAACAGTCCTTCTGCACCCAAGTCTCCAACATCTGCTCTGTTAAACAGTCCTTAGACATCCCAGTCTCAAACCTCTGCTCTCTGCAACAGTCCTTCTACACCCAAGTCTCCATACTCTGATCACCCAAACGATTCTTCTGCACCCCGATCTCCAACGTCTGCTCTCTGCAACAGTCCTTTTACACCCCAGTCTTCAACCTCTGCTCTCTGCAACAGTCCTTCTATACCCCAGTCTCCATACTCTGCTCGAAAAACGATCCCTCTGGACGCCAGTCTCCAACCTCTGTTCTCTACATCAGTTTTTCTGCACGCCAGTCTCCAACCTTTGCTCTCTGTACCAGTCGTTCTGTAACGCAGTCTCAAACCTCTGTTCTCTGTAAGGGTCTTTATGCACCCCAGTATACAACCTTTTCTTTCTGTATCAGTCGTTTTGCACCACAGTCTCCAAACTATGCCCTCTGAAAGAGTCCTTCTGCATCTCAGTCTGCAAACTCTGCTCTCTTTAACAGTCCTTCTGCACCCCAGTCTTCATCCTCTTCTCTCTGCAACAGTCCTTCTGCACCCCAGTCTCCAACATCTGCTATCTGCAACAGTCATTCTCCACCCAAGTCTCCAAACTCTGCTCTCTGTAAGGGTACTTCTGAACCCGAATCTCCAACCTCTGCTTTCTGTATCAGTCCTTCTCTACCCCAGTCTCCAAATTCTGCTCTGTGTAACTGTCCTTCTGCACATTATTCTTCAACGTCTGCTCTCTGCTACAGTTTTTCTGGAACCCAGTATCCATCATCTACTCTCTGCAGCATTCTTTCTACACCTCAGCCTCCAACCTCTGCTCTCTGTAACAGTCCTTCTGTACTGGAGACTCCAACCTCTGCTCTCTGTAATAGTCCTCCTGTACCCCAGTCTTCAACCTCTGCTATCTATATTATTCCTTCTGCACCCCTGTCTCAATCCTCTGCTCTCTATAACAATCCTTCTGTACCTCAGTCTCCAACCTCTGCTCTCTACAACAGTTCCTTCTGCACTCAAATCTCCAACTTCTGATCTATGCAAAAGTACTTCTGCACCCCTGTGTCCAACCTCTGCTCTCTGTAACAATCCTTCTGCACCCCAGTCTACAAACTCTACTCTCTGTTACAATCTTTCTGCACCTCAGTCTCCAACCTCTGCTCTCTGCAATGGTCCTTCTGCAACCCTGTCTTAAACCACTGTTTTGCAACAGTCCTTCCACTCCCCAGTATCAAATTTCTGCTCTTTGTAAAAGTACTTTTGTAAACCAGTCTCCAATCTCTGCTCTTTGTAACGGTCCTTCTGCACCCCAGTCTCCACCCTCTGCTTTCTGTATCAGTCCTGCACCACAATCTCCAACCTCTGATCTCTGTAACACTATTTCTGCACCTCAGTATCTATCCTCTTCTCTCTGCAACAATCTTTCAGCACCCCAGTCTCCAGCCTCTGCTCTCTGTAAGATTCTTCTGCACCCTAGTCACCAACCTCTGCTATCTTCAAAGGTCCTTCAGAATCTCAGTCGCCAACCTCTGTTCCCTGCAACAGTCCTTCTGCACCCCAGTCTCCAAACTCTTCTCTCTGTAACAGTTCTTTTGCACCGCAGTCTCCAACCTCTGCTCTCTATAATGGTCCTTAAATACCCCAGTCTCAAAATTCTGCTTTCTGTATCAGTCCTTCTGCACCTCAGTCTCCAACCTCTGGTCTCTTTAACAGTCCTTCTGCACCTCAGTCTTCAACCGATACTATCTGCAATTGTCCTTCTGCACCTCAGTCTTCAAACTCAACACTCTGTTACAGTCCTTCTGCATCTCAATCTCCAAACTCTACTCTCTTTAAGATTCTTTTGCAAACCAATCTCCAATTTCTGCTTACTGTAATAGTCCTTCTGCACCCCTTCTCCAAACTCTGCTCTCTTTAACAGTCTTTCTGCACCCAGTCTCCAACATCTACTCTCAGAAACAGTCCATCTGCACAGAAGTCTCCAACCGCTGCTCTCTGCAACAGTCATTATGCACCCCAGTCTACAACATCTGCTCTCTAGATTAGTCCTTCTGCACCTCAGTCTGAATACTCTGCTCTCTGCCACGATCCTTCTGCACCCCAGTCTCCAACTTCTGTTCTCTGCAACAGTCCTTCTGCACCCCAGTCCCAAACTCTCCTCTCTGTAACAGTCCTTCTGTACCGCAGTCTCCAACATCTCCTCTCTGTAATGGTCCTTCAGCACACCAGTCTCCAAACCCTGCTTACTGTATCAGTCGTTCTGCACCACAGTTTCCAACCTCTGCTCTCTGTAACAGTCCTTCTGCACCTCAGTTTCAAACCTCTGCTCTCTGCAACAGTCCTTCTGCACCCCAGTCTCCAATCTCTGCTCTCTGCAGTAATTCTTCTGCACCCCAGTCTCCAAAGTCTGCTCTCCGCCACAGTCCTTCTGCATTCCAGACTCCAACCTCTTCTCACTGCAAAGATCCTTTGGAACCCCAGTCTCAAAACTCTGCTCGCTGCAACAGTCCTTGTGAACCCCAGTCTCCAACATCTTCTCTCTGTAACAGTTCTTCTGTACCTCAGTCTGAAAACTCTGCTCTCTGCAACAATCCTTCTGCACCAAGTCTACAAACTCTACTCTCTGTAACCGTTCTTCTATACATCAGTCTCCAATCTCTGCTTTTTGTAAGACCCTTTTAAACTTAGTCCACAAACTCTGCTCACTGAAACACATTCTGCACCCCAGTCTCCAATCTCTGCTCTCTCTAACATCCCTTCTGCACCCCAGTCTCAAACCACTGCTCTCTCTAAGAGGAATTCTTCACCCCAGTCTCCAACAGCTACTCTCTGAAACGATGCTTGTGAACCCCAGTCTCAAGCCTCTGCTCTCTGCAACAGTCCTTCTGCACCCCAGTCTCCAACGTCTGTTCTCTGCAACAGTCGTTCTGCATATTAGTGTCCAACATCTGCTCTCTATAGCAGTCCTTCTGTATCGGGTCTCCAACCTCTGCTCTCTTTATCCGTCCTTCTGCACCCCAGTCTCCAACATCTGCTTTCTCTATAAGTCTTTCTGCACCCCAGTCTCCAATATCTGCTCTCTTTAACAGTCTTTCTGCACCTCACTCTCCATCCTCTGCGTTCTGCAAAAGTCCTGCTGCATCCCAGTCTCCAAACTCTATTCTCTGCAACATTCCTTCTGCACCCCAGTCTCCTACCTGTGCTCTCTGCAACGATCTTTCTGCACCACAGTCTCCAAATTCTGCTATCTGCAACGATCCTTCGTCATCTCGGTCTCAAACATCTGCACTCTGTAACAGTCCTTCTACACCTCAGTCTCCAACCTCTGCTCTCTGCAACAGTCTTTTTGCACCCCAATCTCCAACATGTGCTCTCTTAATCAGTCCTTCTATACCCCAGTCTCCAACCTCTTCTCTGCTCTCTTAAACAGTCCTACTGCACCCCACTCTCTAACCTCTGCTCTCAGTAACAGTCTTTATGCACCTCAGTCTCCAAACTCTACTCTCTGAAAGAAACTTCTACAACCCAGTCTCCAACCTCTGCTCTCTTCAAAGTTCTTTCTGCACCCCAGACTCCAACCTCTGTTCTCTGCATCAGTCCTTCTGCACCACAGTCTCCAACCTCTGTTCTCTGTTACAATCCTTCTGTACTGCAGTCTCCAACCACCGCTCTCTGTAAGGGTCCTTCTGCACCCGAGTCTCCAAACACTGTTCTGTGTAACTGTCCTTATTCACCTTAGTCTCCAACCTCTGCTCTTTGCTACAGTACTTCTGCAACCCAATCTCCTACTTCTATTCTCTGCAACAGTCCTTCTACATGCCAGTCTAAAACCTCTGCTCTCTGCAATACTCCTTCTGCACTCCAGTCTCCAACCTCTGCTCTCTGTATCAATCCTTCTGCACCTCAGTCTCCTACCTCTGCTCTTTTTAACGATCCTTCTGCACCTCAGTCTCCAAACTCTACTCTTTGTAACAGTGCTTGTGCACCTCAGTCTCCAACCTCTGCTCTTTGTAAGATCCTTCTGCAACCCAGTCTCCAAACTCTGCTCTCTGTAACATTCCTCGTGCACTCCACTCTTCAAACTCTGCTCTCTGTACCAGGCTTTCTTCACCCCAGTTTCCAAAATCTGCTGTCTGTATCTGTCCTTCTGCACCCCAGTCTTCAACCTCTGCTCTCCTCAAAAATCCTTCTGCATCCTGTCTCCAAACTCTGCTCACTGCAACAGTCCTTCTGCACCCAAGTCTCCAACCTCTGCTCTCTGCAACAGTCATTCTACACCCCAGTCTTCAATCTCTGCTCTGTTTAACAGTCCTTCTGCACCCCAGTCTCTAACCACTGCTCTCTGTAACAGTCCTTCTGCAACATATTCTCCAACCTTTGCTCTCTGTTACAGTTTTTGTATACCGCAGTCTCCAACCTCTGCTCTCTGTAACGGTCCCTCTGCACCCCAATTTCCAACCTCTGCTTTCTGTAACAGTCCTTCTTCACCTCAGTCACCAAAATCTGCTCTCTCTAACTGTCCTTCTGCACCTCAGTCTCCAACGTCTGCTCTCTGTAACAGTATTTCTGCACCTTAGTCTGAAACCTCTGCTCTCTGCATGATCCTTTTACACCCCAGTCTTCAACCACTTCTCTCTGTAACAGTCGTCCTGCACCTCAGTCCCAAACCCCTGCTCTCTAAAATCCTTCTGCAACCCAGCTTCAAAACTCTTCTCTGTATACCAGTCCTTCTGGAACCCAGCCTCAAAACTCTGATCTCTATAACTGTTCTTCTGCAACCCAGTCTCCAAACTCTGCTCTCTGTAGCAGGCCTTCTGCACCCCAGTCTCCAAACTCTGCTCTCTGAAACAGTCCTTGTGCACGCCAGTCTCCAACCTCTGCTCTCTGTAATGGTCCTTCTGCACCCCAGTCTCCAACCTCTGTAATTTCCAACAGTCCCTCTGCACCTCAGTCTGAAAACTCGGTTCTCTGCAACGATCTTTCTGCAACCCTGTCTCCAAACTCTGCTCTCTGTAACAGTCCTGTTCCACCTCAGTCTCCAACCTCTGCTCTCTGTAAGATCCTTCTGCAACCCTGTCTCCAAACTCTGCTCTTTATAACAGTCCTTCTGCACTGCAGTCTCAAACCTCTGCTCTGTGCAACAGTTCGTCTGAACCGCAGTCTCCAACCTCTGCTCTCTGTAATGGTCCTTCTGCACCCGAGTCTCCAAACTCTGCGTAATGTATAAGTCATTCTGCACCCCAGTCTCCAGCTTCTGCTCTCTGCAACAGTCGTTCTACACCCAAGTCTCCAACCTCTGCTTTCTGTATCACTCCTTCTGCTCCTCAGTTTCTAAACTCTGCTCTTTGTAGGATCCTTCTGAAACCCAGTCTCCAACCTCTGCTTTCTGCAATGGTCCTTCTGCACCTCAGACTGCAACCTCTGTTTTCTGCAGCCGTCCTTCTACACCCCAGTTTCCAATATCTGCTCGCACAAATGATACTTCTGCACCCAAGTCTCCAACATCTGCTCTCTGCAACAGTCCTTCTCCACCACAGTCTCAAAACTCTGGTCTCTGCAAGAGTCCATCTGCACCACAGTCTCCAACCTCTGCTTTCTGTATCAGTCCTTCTGCACCCAAGTCTCAAAAATCTGCTTTCTGTGTAACTTCTTCTGAACCAGAGTTTCCAAACTCTGCTCTCTGTAAGAGTCCTTCTGCACCTCTGTCTTCAACCTCTGAACTCTGCAACCTTACTTGTGCACCCCATTCTCTAACCTCTGCTCTCTGTAACAATCCTTCTGCACCCCATTCTCTAACCTCTGGTCTCTGCAACAGTCCTCCTGTAACAAGTCTCCAACCTCTGCTCTCTGTAACGGTCCTTCTGCACCCCAGTCTTAACCTCTGCTTACTGTATCAGTTATCCTGCACGCCAGTCTCCAAACTTTGCTCTCTGTAACATTCTTTCTGCACCTCAGTCACCAACGTCTTCTCTCTGCGACAGTTCTTCTGCACCCCAGTCTCCAACATCTGCACTCTCAAACAATTCGTCTATAAACCATTCTCCAACCTCTGCTCTCTGTAACAGTCCTCCTGTATTGCAGTCTCCGAAATCTGCTCTCTGCAATGGTCCTTCTGTACACTAGTCTTCAACCTCTGCTTTCTGTATAAGTCCTTCTGAAACCCAGTCTCCAACCTCTGCTCCCTGCAACAATCCTTCTGCACCCACGTCTCCAACTTCTGCTCTCTGAAACACTTCTTTTGCACCCCAGTCTTTAACATCTACTCTCTGAAACAGTCCTTCTCCATCCCATTCTCCAACCTCTGCTCTCTGCAACAGTCCTTCTGTACCCTGGTCTCCACCCTCTGCTCGCTGTAACAGTCTTTCTGTACTGCAGTCTCAAACCTCTGCTCTCTGTAAGGTTCATCCTGAACCCAAGTCTCCAATCTCTGCTTTCTGTATCAGTCCTTCTGCACCCCAGTCTCCAACCTCTGCTCTCTGTAACAGTCCTTCTACACTCCAGTCTTCAACATCTGCTCTGTGTAACAGTCCTTCTGCAACCCAGTTTCCAATCCCTGCTCTCTGCTACGATCCTTCTGCATCCCAGTCTCCAACATTTGCTTTCTGCAACCGTCCTTCTGCACCCAAGTCTCCGACCTCTGCTCTCTGAAAGGATCCTTCTGCACACCAGTCTTCATCCTCTGCTCTCTGCAAAAATCCTACTGCACCCTAGTCTCCACCCTCTGCTCTCTGTAACAATCCTTTTGCACTGCAGTCTCTAAACTCTGCTCTACGTAGTATTCTTCTGCAACCCAGTTTCCAAACTCTGCTCTCTGTAACAGCTCTTCTGTATGCAGTCTCCAACCTCTGCTCTCTTTAACAGGCCTTCTGAACCCAAGTCTCCAAACTCGGCTCTCTGTATCAGTCCTTCTGCACCCCAGTCTCCAAACTCTACTCTCTGTAACAGTCTTTCTGCATCTCAGTCTCCTACCTCTGCTCTCTGCAACAGTTCTTCTGCACACCAGTCTCCAACATCTGCACTCTGAAACAGTTCTTCGCCACTCCAGTCTCCAACCTCTGCTCTCTGTAACAGTCCTCCTGTATTGTAGTCTCCAAATTCTGCTCTCTGTAATGATCCTTCTGCACCTCAGTCTCCAAACTCTGCTTTCTGTATCAGTCTTTCTGCACCCCAGTCTCCAACCTCTGCTATCTGAAACAGTCCTTCTGCACCTCAGTCTCCAAATTCTATTCTCTGCAAAAGTCCTTCTGCACCCAAGTCTCCAACACCTGCTCACTGCAACAGTTTTTCTTCACCCCAGTTTCCAACCTCTGCTATCTGCAACAGTCCTTCTGCACCCCAGTCTCCAATCTCTGCTCTCTGTAACAGTCCTTCTGCACCCAAGTCTCCAACCTCTGCTCTGTTTAACAGTCCTTCTACACCCCAGTCTTCAACCTCTGCTCTGTTTAACAGTCCTTCTGCACCCCAGTCTCCAACCTCTGCTCTCTGTAACAGTCTTTCTGCACCATATTCTCCAACCTCTGCTCTCTGTTACAGTCTTTGTATACTGCAGTCTCCAACCTCTGTTCTCTGTAATGGTCCCTCTGCACCCCAATTTCCAACCTCTGCTTTCTGTAACAGTCCTTCTGCACCTCAGTCACCAAACTCTGCTCTCTCTATTTGTCATTCTGCACCTCAGTCTCCAACGTCTGCTCTCTGTAACAGTATTTCTGCACCTCAGTCTGAAACCTCTGCTCTCTGCATGATCCTTCTGCACCCCTGTCTTCAGCCACTGCTCTCTGTAACAGTCGTCCTGCACCTCAGGCCCAAACCCCTGCTCTCTAAAATCCTTCTGCAACCCAGCCTCAAAACTCTTCTCTGTATACCAGTCCTTCTGCAACCCAGCCTCAAAACTCTGCTCTCTATAACTGTTCTTCTGAAACCCAGTCTCCAACCTCTGCTCTCTGTAGCAGGCCTTCTGCACTCCAGTCTCCAAACTCTGCTCTCTGAAACAATCCTTGTGCACGCCAGTCTCCAGCCTCTGCTCTCTGTAATGGTCCTTCTGCACCCCATTCTCCCACCTAAGCTTTCTGTATCATAATTCTTCACCCCAGTCTCCAACGTCTTCTCTGTGTAACAGTCCTTCTGCATCCCCGTCTCTAAATTCTGCTCTCTTCAACAGTCCTTCTGCACCCCATTCTCCAACCTCTGCTTTCTGCAACATTCTTTCTGCACCCCAGTCTCCAACCTGTGCTCTCTGTAACAGTCCTTGTGAACACCAGTCTCCCACCTCTGCTCTTTATAACGATTCTTCTTCAGCCTGGTCTCTACCTATGCTCTCTGCAAAGATTCTTCTGCAACTCAGTCTCCATACTCTGCTCTCTGTAACAGTTCTTCTGCACCCCAGAATCCAACATTTGCTCTCTGCAACATTTCTTCTTCACCCAGGTCTCCAAACTGTGCTCTCTGTAACTGTCCTTCTGCACCTCAGTCTGAAAACGCTGCTCTCAGCAACAATTCTTCTGCACCCCAGTCTGTAACCTCTGCTCTTGTAACACTACTTCTGTACCTCTGTCTCCAAAAGGCTCTCTGTAAGATCCTTCTGCAACCCTGTCTCGAAACTGTGCTATCTGTAACAGTCCTTCTACAACCCAGTCTCCAACCTCTGCTCTCTGCAACAGACCTACTGCACCCCAGTCTCCAAACTCTACTCTCTTTAAGATCCTTCTGCACCATAGTCTCCAACCTTTTCTCTCTGTAACAGTCCTTTTGTACCCCAGTCTCCAAAATTTGCTCTCTGCTACAGTCCTTCTGCACGCAGGTCTCCAACCACTACGCTCTGTAAGATCCATCTGCACCGCAGTCTCCAAACTCTGCTCTCTGTAACAGTCTTTCTGCACCCCAGTATCCAACCTCTGCTGTGTGCAACAGTCCTACTGCAACCCAGTCTCCAACCTCTACTCTCTGTAAGATTCTTCTACACGGCAGTCTCAAAACTCTGTTCTCTGCAACAGTCGTTCTGCAACCCGGAATCCAACCTGTGCTCTCTGTAAAAGTCCTTCTGTACTGCAGTCTCCAAACTCTACTGTCTGTAATGGTTTTTCTGCAGTCCAGTCTCTAACCTCTGCTTTTTTTAATCAGTCCTTCTGCACCCCAGTCTCCAACCTCTACTGTCTGCAACAGTCCTTCTGCACCCCTGACTCCAACCTTCGCTCTCTGCAACATTTCTTTTACACTCAGATCTCCAAACTGTGCTATCTGTAACTGTCATTCTGCACCCCAGTCTACAACCTGTGGTCTCCGTAACTGTCCTTCTGACCCCAGTCTCCAACCTCTGCTCTCTGTAAAGATCCTTCTGCATCCTATTCTCCAACCTCTGCTCTCTGCAAAAATCCTTCTGCACCTCAGTTTCCAACCTCTGCTCTCCGCAACGATCCTTCTGTAACCCAGTCTCCAACATCTGCTCTCTGAAACAGTACTTCTGCACCTCAGTCTCCAGCCTTTGCTCTCTGTACCAATCCTTCTGTACCTCAGTCTCCAACCTCTGCTCTCTATAACAGTCCTTCTGTACCTCAGTCACCAACATCTGCTCTCTGTAACAGGCTTTATGCACCCCAGTCTCCAAACTCTGCTCTCTGTAACAGTTCTTCTGCACCCCAGTCTCGAACCTCTGCTCTCTGTAACAGTCTTTCTGCACCCGAGTCTCCAAACTCTGCTCCCTGTAACAATCCTTCTGCACCCGAGTCTCCAACCTCTGCTCTCTGTGCAGTTCTTCTGCACCACAATCTCCAACCTCTGCTCTCTGTAACGGAACTTTTGCAACCCAGTCTCAAACATCTGCTCTATGCAACAATCCTTTTTCTACCCATTCTCCAAACTCTGCTCTCTGTAAGAGTCCCTTTGTATTGCAGTCTCCAACCTCTTCTTCTTGTAATGGTCCTTCTGCTCACCAATTACCAACCTCTGGTTTCTGTGACAGTCGTTCTACACATCAGACTCCAAACTCTGCTCTCTGTAAAAGTCCCTCTGCACCTAATTCTGAATCCTCTGCTCTCTTCAAAGATCCTTCTGCACGACAGTCTTCAAACTGTGCTATCTGTAACAGTACTTCTGTACCCAAATCTCCAACCTCTTCTCTCTGCAACAGGCCTTCTGCACCCCAGTCTTCTAACTCTGCTCTTTGTAACAGGCCTTCTGCACACCTGTCTCCCACCTCTTCTCTCTGCAACTATCCTTCTGCACCTCAGTCTCCAACCTCGGCTCTCTGCAATAGTCCTTTTGCACTCCAGTCTCCAATTTGTGCTCTCTGTAAGATCCTTCTGCATCCAAGTCTCCAACATCTGCTCTCTTTAAAAGTCCTTCTGCACCTCAGTTTCCAAACTTTGCTCTCTGTAATGGTCCTTCTGCACCCCAGTCTCCAACATCTGCTTACTGCAACGATCCTTCTTCTTAACAGGCTCCAACCTCTGCTCTCTGCAATTTTCTTTCTGCACCCCAGTCTCCAAACTCTCCTCTCTGTAACAGTCCTTCTGTACCGCAGTCTCCAAACCCTTCTCTCTGTAACGGTCCTTCTGAACCCCAATTGCCAACCTCTGCTTTCTGTAACAGTCCTTCTGCAAATCAGACTCCAACCTCTGCTCCCTGTAACAGTCCTTCTGAGCCTCAGTCTGAAACCTCTGCTCTCTGTAATGGTCCTTCTGCACCCCAGTCTCCAACCTCTGCTCTCTTTAACAGGTCTTCTGCAACCCAGTCTCCAAACTCTGCTCTGTAACAGGACTTCTGCACCCCAGTCTCCAAACACTTCTCTATGCAATGATCCTTCTGCACCTCAGTCTCCAACATCTGTTCTCTGAAACAGTCCTTCTGCACCCCAGGCTTCAAACTCTGCTCTCTCTAATAGTCCTTCTGTTCGGCAGTCTCCAACCTCTTCTCTCTCTAATGGTCATTCTGCACCCCAGTTTCCAAATGCTGCTTTGTGAATCAGTTATTCTGCATCCCAGTCTCCAACCAGTGCTCTCTGTATAAGTCCTTCTGCACCTCAGTCTCCAACGTCTGCTTTCTGCAACAGTCCTTCTATAACCCAGTCTCCAACCTCTGTGCTCTGCAACGATCCTTCTGCACCACAGTCTCCAACGTCTGTTCTCTGCAACTTTCTTTCTGACCCCAGTCTCCAGCCTCTGCTCTCTGTAACGATCTTTCTGCACCTCAGTCTTCAACCTCTGCTCTCTGCAACGATCCTTCTGAACCTCAGTTTGCAACCTCTGCTTTCTGCAAGGATCTTTCTGCAGCCCAGTTTCCAACCTGTGCTCACAGTAACAATCCTTCTACACCTCTGTCTCCAACCTCTCTTCTCTATACGAATCTTTCTGCACCTCAGTCTCCAACGTCTGCTCTCTTTAACAGTCCTTCTACAACTCAGTCTCCAAACTCTGCTCTCTGTAACAGGCTTTCTGCACCCCAGTCTCTAAACTTTGCTCTCTGAAACAGTTCTTCTGCACGCCAATCTGGAACCTCTGTTCTCTGTAACAGTCCTTCTGCAACCGAGTCTCCAACCTCTTCTCTCTGCAACGATCCATCTGAACCTCAGATTCCAACCTCTGCTCTCTGCAACAGTCCTTCTGCACCCTAGTCTCCAGACTCTGCTCTTTTTAAGATCTGTTTGCTTTCATTTCTTCAACCTCTGCTCTCTGTAACAGTCCTCCTGCACCCCAGTATCCAACCCCTGCTCTCTGTAAAATTCGTTTTGCACCTCAGTCTCCAAACTTTGCTCTCTGTAATGGTCCTTGTGTACCCCAGTCTCCAACCTCTGTTCTCTGTAACAATTTTTCTGTACCTCAGTCTCCAACATCTGCTCTCTGTTACAATACTTCTGAATCCTAGTCTCTAACATCTGCTCTCTACAACGGTCCTTATGCACCAAAGTCTCCAAACTCTGCTCTCTCTAACAGTCCTTCAGTACGGCAGTCTCCAACCTCTTCTCTCTATAACGGTCCTTCTGCACCCCAATTGCCAACATCTGCTTTCTGTAAAAGTCCTTCTGCACCTGAGATTCCAACCTCTGCTCTCTGTAACAGTCCTTCTAAGCCTCAGTCTGAAACCTCTACTCTCTGCAACGATCTTCTTCACCCCAGTCTCCAACCTCTGCTCTGTGTAACAGGTCTTCTGCATTCCAGACTCCAATCTCTTCTCTCTGCAACGATCCTTTTGCACCTCAATCTCCAACCTCTGCTCTCTGCAACAGTCCTTCTAAACCCCAGTCTCCAACCTCTGCTCTCTGCAACGATCCTTCTGCATCCCAGTTTCCAAACACTGCTCACTGCAACAGTTTTTCTGCACCCGAATCTCCAACTTCTGCTCTCTGCTAAAGTACTTCTGCACCCCAGTCTCCAACCTCTGCTCTCTGAAATATTTCTTCTGCATCCCAGTCTCCAAACTCTGCTCTCTGTAGCGGTTTTTCTGCACTTCATTCTCCAACCTCTGCTCTCTGCAACAGTCCTTCTAAACCCCAGTCTCCAACCTCTGCTCTCTGCAATGATCCTTCTGCATCCCAGTTTCCAAACACTGCTCTCTGCAACACTTTTTCTGCACCCGAATCTCCAACTTCTGCTCTCTGCTACAGTACTTCTGCACCCCAGTCTCCAACCTCTGCTCTCTGAAATATTTCTTCTGCATCCCAGTCTCCAAACTCTGCTCTCTGTAGCGGTCCTTCTGCACCTCATTCTCCACCCTCTGCTCTCCTCAACGATCCTTCTGCACCCCAGTCTCCATCCTCTGTTCTCTGTAAGAATCCTTTTGCACCACAGTCTCCAACGTCTTCTCTCTTTAAAAGTCCTTCTGCACCTCAGTCTCCAAGTTCTGCAATCTTTAACAGTCCTTCTGCACCACAGTCTAAAACCTCTGCTCTCAGAAATGATCTTTCTGCACCTCAGTCTCCAACCTCTGCTTTTTTTAATAGTCCTTCTGCACCCCAGTCTCTAACATCTGCTCTCTGCAACGATCCTCCTTGTCCTCAGGATCCATCCTCTGCTATCTTCAACGGTCCTTCTACACCCCAGTTTCTAAACTCTGCTCTCTGTAACAATCCTTCTGCAAATCAGTCTCCAAACTCTGCTCTCTGAAACAGTCCTACTGCACCTCAATCCCCAACCTCTGCTCGCTGCAACAGTCCTTTTACACCCAAGTCTCAAACCTCTGCACTCCGCAACAGTCCTTCTGCACCTCAGTCTCCAACATCTGCTCTCTGCAATGGTCTTTTTACACCTCAGTATTCAACATCTATCTCTGCAGCAGTCCTTCTGCACCCCAGTCTCTAAACTCTGCTCTCTGTAACAGGCCTTCTGCACCCCAGGCTATAACTTCTGCTCTCTGTAACAGGCCTTCTGCACCCCAGTCTCCCACCTGTGCTCTCTGGAACGATCCTCCTGCACCCTAGTCTCCAAACTCTGCTCTCTGTAATAGTACTTCTGCACCCCAGGATCCTACATCTGCTCTCTATAACAGTCTTTCTGCACCTCAGTCTGAAAACTCTACTCTGCAAAAATCCTTCTGCACCAGAGTTTCCAAACTTTGCTCTCTGTAACAGTCCTTCTGAACCTTAGTCTCCAAAATGCTCCCTGTAAGATCCTTCTGCAACTCAGTCTCGAAATTGTGCTATCTTTCACAGTCCTTCTGTACCCCAGTCTCCAATGTCTGCTCTCTGTAACAGGCCTTCTGCACCCCGGTCTCGATTCTCTGCTCTCTGTATCAGGCCTTCTGCACCCCAGTCTCCAACTCTTCTCTCCGCAAGGATCCTTCCTCACCTCAGTCTTTAACCTCTGCTCTCTGCAACAGTCTTTCTGTACCATAGTCTCAAACCTCTGATTTTTGTATCAGTCTTTCTGAACAACAGTTTTCAAACTATGCTGTCTGTAACAGTCCTTCTGAACCTCTGTCTCCAACCTCTGCTCTCTGCAACATTAATTCTGCACCCAATTCTCTAACCTCTTCTCTCTCCAACAGTCCTTCTGAACCAAAGTCTCAAACATCTGCTCTCTGCAACAGTCCTTCTTTACCCTAGTCTTTAAACTCTGCTGTCTGTACCAGTCCTTCTGTACTGCAGTCTCCAATCTCTGCTCTCTGTAACCTTAATTCTGCACCCCAGTCTCCAACCTCTTCTTTCTGTATCAGTACTTCTGCACCCCAGTCTCCAACCTCTGATCTATGTAACATTCTTAGTGCACCTCAGTCTCCAACTTCTGCTCCATGCGACAGTTGTTCTGCAGCCCAGTTTCCAACCTCTACTATCTGCAACAGTTCTTCTACTCCACAGTCTCAAACATCTGCTCTCTCTAACAGTCCTCCTGTATTGCAGTCTCCAAACTTTGCTTTATGTAACGGTCCTTTTACACACCAGACTCCAACCTCTTTTTCTTTATGAGTCCTTCTGCACCCTAGTCTCCAACCTCTACTCTCTGTGACAGTCATTCTGCTCTTCAGTCTCTAAACTCTTCTCTCTGCAACAGTCCTTCTGCACCCAAGTCTCCAACACCTGCTACCTGCAACAGTCTTTCTACACCCCAGTCTCCAACCTCTGCTCCTTGCAATGGTCTTTCTGCACCTCAGTCTGCAACGTCTACTGTCTGTAACATGCCTTCTGCACCTCAGTCTTTAAACTCTGATCTCTGTAAGATACTTCTGCAACCCATTCTCTAAACTCTTCCCTCTTCAACGATTCTTCTGCACCCAAGTTTCCAAACCCTGCTCTCTCTAACAGTCCAGTTACACCTTAATCTCCAAACTCTGGTCTCTGTAAGATGCTTCTTCAACCCTGTCTCAAAACTCTGCTCTCTGTAACAGTCCTTCTGCACCCCAGTCTCCAAATTCTGCTCTCTGCAACAGTCCTTCTAAACCCCAGTCTCCAACCTCTGCTCTCTGCAACAGTCCTCCTACACCCAGTGTACAACATCTGTTCTCTGCAACAGTCCTTCTGCACCTCAATCTAAAAACTCTGCTCTCTGCAATGATCCTTGTACACCCAAGTCTCCAAACTCTGCTTTCTGTAACAGTCTTTGTGCACGTCATTCTCCAAACTCTGCTATCTGTAAGATCTTTCTGCACCCAGGTTTCCACACTCTGCTCTCTGTAACATTCCTTCTGGTACCCAGTCTCCAGCCTCTGCTCTCTGTAACAGTCTTTCTGCTCCCCAGTCTCCAACCCCTGCTCTCTGTAACAGTCCTTCTGTACCGCAGTCTCCAACCTCTGCTCTCTGTAACTGTCGTTCTGTACCGCAGTCTCTAAACTCTGCTCTCTGCAAGGGTCCTTATGTACCCCATTCTCCAACCTCTGTTATCTGCAAGAGTCCTTCAGTACCTCAGTATCCAACCTCTTCTCCCTGCCACAATCTTTTTGCCCCCCAGTCTCCAACATCTGCTCTCTGCAACAGTCCTTCTGCACCTCAGTCTCAAAACTCTGCTCTATGCAATGATCCTTGTGCACCCCAGTCTCCAAACTCTGCACTCTGAAACAGTCCTTCTGTACTGCAATCTCCAATCTCTGCTCTCTGTAACAGTCCTTCTGCACCCCAGTCTCCAGCTTCTGCTTTCTGTATAAGTCTTTCTGCACCCCAGTCTTCAACCTCTGCACTCTGTAATAGTTCTTCTCTACCCCAGTCTCTAGCCTCTGCTCACTGTAACAGTTCTCCTGTAGTGCAGTCTCCAAAATCTGCTCTCTGTAACGGTCCTTCTGCACCCCAGTCTCTAAACTCTGCTTTCTGTATCAGTCCTTCTGCACCCCAGTCTCCAACCTCTGCTCTTTGTAACAGTCCTTCTGCACCTCAGTCTCCAAGCTCTGCTGTCTGCAACAGTCTTTCTGCACCCAAGTCTCAAACCTCTGCTCCCTGCATCAGTCCTTGTGCACCTCAGTCTCTAACCTCTACTCTCTGTAACAGTCCTCCTGCACCTCAGTCTCCAACATTTGCTCTTTGTAAGATTCTTCTGCAACCCAGTCTCCAAACTCTGCCCTCTGTAACAGTCCTTCAGCACCCCTTATACAAACTCTGTTCTCTGTAACAGTCCTTCTGCACACCAGTCTCAATACTCTGCTCTCTACAATGATCCTTCCCTACCCCAGTTTCCATCCTCTGCTCTCTGCAACAGTCCTTCTCCACACCAGTCTCCAACCTCTGCTCTCTGTAACAGTCCTCCAGTAGTGCAGTATCCAAAATCTCCTCTCAGTAACAGTTCTTCTGCACCCCAGTCTCCAAACTCTGTTCTCTGTAACAGTCCTTCTAAACCTCAGTGTTCAAACTCTGCTCTCTGCAACAGTCCTTCTGCACCTCAGTCTGAAAACTCTGTTCTCTGCAACATTCCTTCTGCACCCCAGTGTCCAAACACTGCTCTCTGTAACACGCCTACTGTACCTCAGTCTCCAACCTCTGCTCTCTGTAAGATCTTTCTGGAACCCTATCTCCAAACCCTGCTTTCTGTAAGAGTCCTTCTGCACCCCATTCTCCAACCTCTACTCTCTGTAACAGTGCTTCTGCACCTCAGTCTACAAACTCTGCTCTCTGCAACAGTCCTTCTGCACTCCAGTCTCCAAACTGTGCTTACTGTATCAGTCCATCTGCACCACAATTTCCAACCTCTGCTCTCTGTAACAGTCTTTCTGCACCTCAGTCTACAAACTCTGCTCTCTGCAACAGTCCTTCTGCATCCCAGTCTCCAACATCTGCTCTCTGCAGCAGTCTTTTTGCACCAAATCTTCAACCTCTTTCTCTGTAACAGTCCTACTGTAACCCAGTCTTCAACCTCTGCTTTCTGCAACAGTCCTCCTGAACCCTAATCTGAACCTGTGCTCTCAGCAACAGTCCTTATACACCCCAGTGTCCAGCCTCTTCTGTCTACAACAGTTCCTCTGCATCCCAGTCACCAACTTCTGCTCTATGTAAAAAATTTTCTGCACCTCAGTCTCCAACCTCTGTTCTCTGCAATAGTCCTTCTGCACCTCAGTCTCCAAAAACTACTCCATGTAAAAGTACTTCTGAACACCTTCTCCATACTCTGCTCTCTGTAACAGGCCTTATGCACCCCAGTCTCCCCACTCTGTTCTCTATAAAAATCCTTCTGCACCCCAGTCTCAAAATTTTGCTCTCTACAACGATCTTTCTGCACCCCAGTTTCCAACATCTGCTCTATGCAACAGTCCTTCTGCACCCCAGTCTTCAACATGTGCTCTCTAAAAAGTCCTTCTTCACCTCAGTCTGAAAACTCTGTTCTCTGCAAGGATCCTTCTGCACCCAAGTCTCCAACCTTTGCTCTCTGTAACAGTCCTGCTGTACCTCGCTCTACAACCTCTACTCTCAGTAAGATCCTTGTGAACTTTGTCTATAAACTCTGCTCTCTTTAGGAGTTCTTCTGCAAGTCAGTCTGAAAACTCTGTTCTCTACAAAGATCTTTCTGCAACCTAGTCTCCAATCTCTGCTCTCTGTAACAGTCCTTTTGCACCTGAGTCTCCAAACTAAGCTCTTTTTAACGATCCATCTGCACCTCAGTTTCGAAAGTCTACTCTCTGTAACAGGGCTTCTGCACCCCAGTCTCAAACTTCTGCTCTCTGCAACAGTCCTTCTGCACGCCAGTCTCCAACCTCTGCTCTATGCAACGATCCTTCTGCACCCCAGTATCCAACATGTGCTCTATGCAACAGTCCTTTTACACCCATATCTCCAACCTCTGCTCTCTGAAACAGTCAATCTGCACCTAAGTCTGAAAACTCTGTTCTCTGCAACGATTTTTCTGCACCCCTGTCTCAAACCTTTGCTCTCTGCAACAGTCCTTCTAAACCCCAGTCTCCAAATTCTTCTCTTTGCAACAGTCCTACTGCACCCCAGGCTCCAACTTCTGTTCTCTGTAACAATCCTTCTTCACCTCAGTTACCAAACTCTAATCTCTGCAATAGTCCTTCTTCACCACAGTTTCCAAACTCTACTTTCTGTAACGATCTTTCTGCACCACAGTCTGACAACTTTGCTCTCTGCAACAATCTTTTTGCACCCCAGTCTCAAAACTCTGCTCTCTGCAAAAGTTGATCTGCATCCCAGTCTCCAAAATCTGCTCCCTACAACAGTTCTTCTGCACCTCAGTCTGACAACTCTGCTCTCTTCAACGATCCTTGTGCACCCCAGTCTTTAAGCTCTACTTTTTGTAAAAGTCTTTCTGCACCTCAGTCTCCAACCTCTGCTCTCTGTAAGATCCTTCTGCACCCCAGTTTCACAACTCTGCTCTCTGTAATATTTCTTCTGCTCCCCAGTCTCCGATCTCTTCTCTCTGTAACTGTCCTTCTGCTCCGTAGTCTCCAACCTCTGCTCTCTTTAACACTTGTTATTTACCGCAGTCTTCAACCTCTGCTCTCTGTAACAGTCCTTCTGTCCCGCAGTCTCCAACTTCTGCTCTGTGTAAGGGTCCTTCTGCACCCCAGTCTCCATCTACTGCTCTCTGTAACAATACTTCTGCACCCCAGTCTCCAACCTCTGCTCTCTGCAACGATTTTTTTAACCCCATTCTCCAACCTCTGCTCTCTGCAAAAGTCCTTCTCCACCCCAGTCTCTAACATCTGCTCTCTTCAATAGTCCTTCTGAAGCTCAGTCTGAAAACTTTGCTATCTGCAACGATCTTTGTGCACCCCAGTCTCCAAAATCTGCTTTCTGTAACAGTCCTTCTGCACCTCAGTCTCCAAAATCGGCTCTCTGTAAAAGTGCTTCTGCACCCCAGCCTCCAACCTGTGCTCTCTGTAAGATCCTTCTGCACCCCAGTTTCCAAATCTGCTATCTGTAACATACTTTCTGCTCCCCAGTCTCCAAACTTTGCTCTCTGTAACAGTCCTTCTGCTACCCAGTCTTCAACCTCTGCACTCTGTAACAGTCCTTCTGCTCCCCAGTCTCCAAATCTGCTCTCTGTAACAGTCCTTCTGTACCGCAATGCACAAACTCTGCTCTCTGTAACTTTTTTTCTGCACCACAGTCTCCAACCTCTTTTTTCTGTATCATTCCTTCTGCACCACAGTTTCCAACCTCTGCTCTCTGCAACATTCCTTCTTCACCTCAGTCTTTAAACTGTGCTCTCTGCAACAGTTCTTCTGCACCCCAGTCTCCAAGGTCGGCACTCTGAAATAGTCCTTCTCCACACCAGTCCCCAACCTCTGCTCTCTTTAACAGTCCACCTGTAGTGCAGTCTCCAAAATCTGCTCTCTGTAACGGTCCTTCTGCACCCAAGTCTCAAACTTCTGCTTTCTGTAACAGTCCTTCTACACCCCAGTCTCCAAACTCTGCTATCTTTAACAGTCCTTGTGCACCCCAGTCTCCAACCTCTGCTCTCTGCAACAGTTCTTCTGCACCCCAGTCACCCCAGTCACTCTGAAACAGTCCATCTCCACACCAGTCTCCAAACTCTGTTGTCTGTCACAGTCCTCCTGTAGTGCAGATTCCAAAATCTTCTCTTTGTAACGGTCCTTCTACACCCCATGTCCAGCCTCTGCTCTCTGCAGCAGTCCCTCTGCAACCCAGTCTCCAACCTCTGCTCTCTGTAACAATCCTTCTGCACCTCAGTATTTAAACTCTGCTCTCTGCAACGGTCTTCTGCACCTCATTCTCCAAACTCTACTCACTGTAAAAGTACTTCTGTACCCCTGCTCCAAACTCTGCTCTCTGTAACAGGCCTTCTGCACCCCAGTCTCTGATGTCTGTTCTCTTTAACAATTCTTCTGAACCCCAGTGTCCAACCTCTGCTCTCTACAACGATCCTTCTGCACCCCTGTCTCAAACCTCTGCTCTCTGCAACAATCCTTCTGCACCCCAGTCTCCAACATGTGCTCTCGGAAAAAGTCCTTTTGCACCTCAGTCTGAAAACTCTGTTCTCTGCAAGGATCCTTCTGCAACCTAGTCTCCAACCTCTGCTCTCTGTAAAAGTCCTGCTGCCCCTTGGTCTACAAACACTGCTCTCTGTAAGATCCTTGTGCAACCTTGTCTAAAAACTCTTCTCTCTGTAACACTTTTTCTGCACCCCAGTCTCCAACCTCTGCTCTCTATAACAGGCCTTTTGCACCTAAATCTCCAAACTCTACTCTCTGCAACAGTCCTTCTGCACCTCAGACGCCAAATTCTGACCTCTGTAAGATGCTTCTTCAGCCCTGTATCCAACCTCAGCTCTCTGTAAGAGTCCTTCTGCACCCAAGTCTCCGAACTCTGCTCTCTGTAACAGGACTTCCGCTCGTCAGTCTCCAAACTCTGCTCTCTACAACAGTCCTTCTGCACCCTAGTTACCAACATCTGCTCACTGCAACAGTTCTTCTGTTCCCCAAATTCCGAGATCTGCTCTACGTAACAGTCCTCTGTACCGCAGTCTCCAACCTCTGCTCTTTGTAACGGTCCTTCTACACCCCAGTCTCAAACCTCTGCTTTCTGTATAAATCTGTCTTAACCCCAGTCTCCAAGCTCTGTTCTCTGTATCTATCCTTCTGCACCTCAGTCTTAAACCTGTTTTATATGTACGAGTCCTTCTGCACCTCAGTCTCCATCCTCTGCTCTCTGTAACGGTCCTTCTGCACCCCAATTTCCAAACTCTGCTTCCTGTAACAGTCCTTCTGCACCTGAGTCTCCAAACTCTGCTCTCTGTAACAGTCCTTCTTCACCTCAGTCAGAAACCTCTTCTCTCTGCTCGAACCTTCTGCAACCCAGTATCCAAACACTGCTCTCTGTAACAGTCCACCTGCAACTCAGTCTCTGATCTGTGCTCTCTGTAAGATCCTACAGCAACTCAGTCTTCAAACTCTGCTCTTGTAACAGTCCTTCTGCACGCAGTCTCCAACCTCTCCTCTCTGTAACAGGCCTTCTGCATGCCAGTCTACTAACTCTGCTCTCTGCAATGATAATTCTTCACCTCAGTTACCAACCACTGCTCTCTTCAATGATTCTACTGCACCCCAGTATCGAACCTCTGATTTCTGCAACAGTCCTTCTGCACCTCAGTCTCCAACTTCTGCTCTCTGTAAGATCCTTCTGCACCCCTGTCTTCAAGCTCTGCTCCTTGCAACGATCCTTCTGCACCCCAGTCTCTAAACTCTTCTCGATGTAAAACAACTTCTGCACCTCAGTCTTTAATCTCTGCTCTCTGGAACAGTCCTTCTGCACCCCAGTCTCCAAACACTGCTCTCTGCAACAGTCTTTCTGTACAGCAGTCTCCAACTTCTGCTCTCTGTAACGGTCTTTCTGCACCGCAGACTCTAATCTCTTCTTTCTGTATCAGTTTTTCTGCACCCCAGTCTCAAAATTCGGCTCTCTCTAAGAGTCATTCTGCACCTCAGTCTCCAAACTCTGCTCTCGAAAACAGTCCTTCTGTACCCCTGTCTCAAACCTCTGCTCTCTGAAACAGTGCTTCTGCACCCCAGTCTCCAACCTCTGCTCTCTGCAACAGTTTTTCTGCACCCCAGTCTCCAAATTCTGTTCTCTGTAACAATACTCCTGCACTACAGTCTCCAACCTCTGCTCTTTGTAACAGTCCTTCTCCACCCCAGTCTCCAACCTCTGTTCTCTGCAACAGTTCTTCTGCACAGCAGTCTGCAACCTCTGCTCCAGTTAACAGTCTTTCTTCACCACAGTCTCCAACCTCTGCTCTCTGTAATATATTTCTGCACTCCAGATTCCAAACTCTGCTCTCTGTAACATTCCTTCTCCACCCCAGTTTTTAATCTCTGCTTTCTGCAAGTGTCCTTTGGCACCCCAGTTTCCAAGCTCTGTCATCTTCAAAAGTAATTCTGCTCCCCAGTCTCCAACATCTTCTCCTGTAACAGTCCTTCTGTACCCCAGTCTCCAACCACTGCTCTCTGTAACAGTCCACCTCACCTCAGTCTCCAACCTCTGCTCTCTGTAAGATCCTTCAGGAACTCAGTCTCCAAACTCTGCTCTCTATAACAGTCCTTCCTCACCCCAGTCTTCCAAAACTTCTCTCTGTAACAATCAAACTGCACCCCAGTCTCCAACCTCTGCTCTCTGTAACACTTTTTCTATACTGCAGTTCCAAACTCTGGTCTGTGTAATAGTCATTCTGCACCCCAATTTCCAAACTTTTCTTTCTGTAACAGTCCTTCTGCACCTCAGTCTCCATACTCTGCTCTCTGTAAGTCGTTCTACACCTTAGTCTCCAACCTCTGATCTCTGTAACAATCCTTCATCACCTCAGTCTGACACCTTGCTCTCTGCAAGATTCTTCTGCACACCTGTCTCCAACCTCTGCTCTCTACAATGATCCTACTGCACCCCAGTATCCAAACTCTGATCTCTGCAACAGTCCTCTGCACCTCAGTCTCTAAATTCTGCTCCCTGTAAAAGTTCATCTGTACCCGAGTCTCCAACATCTGCTCTCTGTAACAGGACTTCGGTACCTCAGTCTCCAACCTCTGCTCTCTGCTACAGTCCTTCTGCACCCCAGTCTCCAACCGCTACTCTCTACAACAATCCTTCTGCACCCTAGTTACCGACATCTGCTCTCTGCAACAGACCTTCTGCACCCCAGTCTCCAACATCTGCTCTCTGCAACAGTTCTTCTGGTCCTCAATCTGAAAACTCTGCTCTCTTCAACGACCCTTTTGAACCTCAGTCTACTATTTCTGCTCTCTGTAACAGTCCTTCTTCACCTCAGTCTCCCAACTCTGGTCTCTTTATAATCCTTCTGCAGCACAGTCTTCAAACTCTGCATTCTGCAACAGTCTTTCTGCACAACAGTCTCCAACCTCTGCTCTCTGTAACAAGACTTCTGTAACCCAGTCTCCAAACTCTGCTCTCTGTAAAAGGCCTTCTGCACCCCAGTCTCAAACTTCTTCTATCTGAAACGATTCTTCTCCACCCAAGTCTCCAACATCTGCTCTCTGCAACAGTCTTTTTGCACCCCAGTCTCCAAACTCTGCTCTCTGTAAGATCCATGTGAACCCCAGTCTCCAACCTCTTCTCTCTGTTACTGTCGTTCTGCACCCAAGTCTCCAAACGCTGCTCTCTGCAACTGTCCTTTTCCACCCCAGTCTCCAACATCTGCTCTCTGCAAGAGTCCTTCTGCACCCTAGTCTCCAAACTCTGCTCTCTGCAATGATCCTTCTGGACCCCAGTATCCAGTGTCTGCTCTCTGCAACAGTCATTCTGCACCACAGTCTCCAACCTCTGCTCTTTTTAAGATCCATCTGCACTCCAGTTTCCGAACTCTGCTCTCTGTAACATTCCATCTCCACCCCAGTCTCCAACCTCTGTCCTCTGCAACAGTCATTCAGCTCCTCAGTCTCCGAGATCTGCTCTCTGTAACAGTCCTTCTACACCCCAGTCTCCAAACTCTTTTTACTGTATCAGTCAATTTTAACCCCGTCTCCAAACTCTGTTCTCTATATCTATCCTGCTGCAGCTCAGTCTCCAACCTGTGCTCTTGTAAGAGTCCTTCTGTGCAATAATCCTTCTGGAACCCAGGCTCCAACGAGTGCTCTCTATAACAGTCCTTCTGCACCACAGTTTCCAACCTCTGCTCTCTCTAAGATCATTCTGCACGCCAGTGTCCAAAATCTGCTGTATCTAACATTCCTTCTCCACCGCAGTCTGTAACCTCTGCTTTCTTCGAAGGTCCTGGTGCACCCCAGTCTCCAACCTCTGTCCTCTGTAACAGTCCTTCTGCTCCCCAGTCTCCAACATCTGCTCTCTGTAACAGTCCTTCTGTACCGAAGTCTCCAACCTCTGCTCTCTGTAGCGGTCCTTCTGCAACCCAGTCTTTAAACTCTACTTTTTTTATCAGTCCTTCTGAACCCCAGAATCCAACCTCTGCGCTCTGTGTCTATCCTTCTGCACCCCAATCTCCAACCTGTGCTTTCTGTAACCGTCTTTCTGCACCCCAGTCTCAAACCTCTGCTCTCTGCAAGAGTCCTTCTGCACCACAGTCTCCAAACTCTGCTCTCTGTAAGATTCTTCTGCACTCCAGTTTCCAAACTCTACACTCTGTAACATTCCTTCTCCAACCAAGTCTTTATCCTCTTATTTCTACAAGTGTCCTGCGGCACCCCAGTCTCCAAACTCTGGCCTCTGCAACAGTCCTTCTGCTCCCCAGTCTCCGACAAATGCTCTTTGAAACAGTCCTTCTGAAACGCAGTCTCCACCCTCTGCTCTCCTTAACGGTCCTTCTGCAACCCCGTCTCCAAACTCTGCTTTCTGTATCAGTCCTTCTGAAGCCCAGTCTCAAACGTCTGTTCTCTGTATATATACTTCTACACCTCAGTCTCAAACTTGCTCTCTCTGTAACATTACTTCTGCACCCCAGTCTCCAACCTCTGCTCTCTGTAACAGTTATTCTTTACCGCAGTCTCCAAGTCCTGGTCTCTGTAATGGTCCTTCTGCACCCCAATTTCCAACCTCTGCTTACAGTAACAGTCCTTCTGCACCTCAGTCTACAAACTCTGCTCTCTGTAATATTTTTTCTACACCTCACTCTCCAACTTCTGCTCTCTGTAAGATCCTTTAGCAACTTAATCTCTAACCACTACTCTCTGTAACAGTCCACCTGCACCTCAGTCTCCAACCTCTGCTCTCTGTAAGATCTTTCAGCAACCCAGTCTCTAAACTCTTCTCTCGATAACAGTCCTTCTGCACCCCACTCTCCAACCTCTCCTCTCTGTAGCAGGCATTCTGCACACCAGTCTCCAAACTCTGCTCTCTGTATCAGGCCTTCTGCAACCCAGTCTCCAACCTCTGCTCTCTGCAATGATCCTACTGCATGCCAGTCTCCAACATCTGACCTCTGCCACACTCCTTCTGCACCTCAGTCTCCAACTTCTTCTTTCAGGAAGACCCTTTTGCACACCTTTAACCAAGCTCTGCTCCTTGCAACTATCCTTCTGCACCCCAGTCTCCAACTTCTGCTCTATGTAAAAGGAATTCTGCACCTCAGTCTCAAACATCTACTCTCTGCAACAGTCCTTCTGCACCCCAGTCTATAAACTCTGCTCTCTGCAACAGTCCTTCTGTACTGCAGTCTCTAACCTCTGCTCTCTTTAACGGTCTTTCTGCACCCCATAATCCAATCTCTGCTTTCTGCATCAGTCCTTTTGCACCCCAGTCTTCAACATCTGCTCTCTCTACGAGTCTTTCTGCACCTCAGTCTCCAACCTCTCTTTTCGGCAACAGTCCTTCTGCTCCCCAGTCTTGAACCTCTGCTCTCTGTAACAGTCCTTCTGCACCTCAGTCTCCAACTTCTGCTTTCTACAACAGTTCTTCTGCACTCCAGTCTGCAACCTCTTCTCTCTGCAACAGTCCTTATGCACCCCAGTCTCCAACATCTGCTCTCTGCAACAGTCCTTCTACACCCCAGTCTCCAAACTTTGCTCTCTGCATAGATCGTTCTGAACCCCAGTCTCCATCGTCTGTTTTCTACAACAGTACTTCTGCACCACAGTCTCCAAAATCTGCTCTCTGTAAGATTTTTCTGATCTCCAGTTACCAAAATCAGCTCTCTCTAACATTCCTTCTCCACTGCAGTGTCCAACCTCTGCTTTCTGCAAGGGTCCTGTGGAACCCCAGTCTCCAACGTCTGTCCTCTGTAACACTGCTGCTCCCCAGTCTCAAACATCTGCTCTCTGTAACACTCCTTATGTACCGCAGTCTCCAAACTCTGTTCTCTGTAATGGTCCTTCTACAACCCAGTATCCAACCTCTGCTTTTTTAATCAGTCCTTCTGAACCCCAGTCTCCAACCTCTGCTATATGTATCTATCCTTCTAAACCTCAGTCTCCAACCTGTGCTTTCTGTAACAGTCCTTCTGCACTCCAGTCTCCAAATTCTGCTCTCTGTAACAGTCCTTTTATACCACAGTCTCCAACCTCTGCTCTCTGCAACGATCCTTCTGCACCCCAATTTCCAACCTTTGCTTTCTGTAACAGTCTTTCTACTCCTCAGTGTCTAAACTCTGCTTTCTTTAACAGTCTTCCTACACCTCAGTCTCCAACCTCTGCTCTCTGTAACAGTACTTCTGCACCTCAATCTGAAACCTCTGCTCTCCAGATTCTTCTGCACCCCAGTCTCCAACCACTACTCTCTGTAACAGTCCATGTGCACCTCAGTCTCCAAACTCTGCTCTCTGTAAGTTCCTTCAGCAAACCAGTCTCCAAACTGTGCTCTCTCTAAAAGTCCTTCTGCACCCCAGTCTCCAACCTCTCCTCTCTGTAACAGGCCTTCTGTACTCAATTCTCAAAACTCTGCTCTCTATAGTGGAACTTCTGCATCCCAGTCTCCAACCTCTGCTCTTTGCAATGATCCTACTGCACCCTAGTCTCCAACTTCTGATCTCTGCAAGAGTTTTTCTGTACCTCAGTCTCCAAATTCTGCTCTCTTTAAGATCCTTCTGCAACCAAGTCTCAAACCTCTGCTCTCTGTAACAATCCTTCTTCACCTCATTCTCAAAACTCTGTACTCTGCAACGTTCCTTCTGCACCTCAGTCTCATACCTCTGCTCTCTGTAACAGTTCTTCTGCACCTCATTCTCCAGCCTCTTCTCTCTGTATGAAGCTTCTCCAAACTAGTCTAAAAACTCTGCTCTCTGTAACAGTCCTTCTGCACACCAGTCTCCAAACTCTGCTCTCTGCAATGATCCTTCTTCACACCAGTCTCCAACCTCTGCTCTCTGAAACAGTACTTCTGAACCCCTGTCTCCAACATTTGCTCTCTGAAAAAGTCCTTCTGCAACTCAGTCTGAGAACTCTGCTCTCTGCAACAGTCCTTCTGCACCTCAGTCTCCAACCTCTGCTCTCTGTAAGACCCTTCTGCATCCCAGTCTCCAAACTCTGCTCTCTGTAACAGTCCTTCTGAACAACAGTTTCCAACCTCAGGTCTCTGTAAGAGGAATTCTGCAACCCAGTCTCAAAACTCTGCTCTCTGTAACAGGCCTTCTATAACCCAGTCTCCAACCTCTTCTCTCTGCAATGATTCTTCTCCACAAGTCTCAAACCTCTTCTCTCGGCAAAAGTCCTTCTGCACCCTTGTCTCCAACCTCTGCTCTCTGTAAGATCCTTATGCACTCCAGTCTCCAAACTCTCCTCTCTGTAACAATCCTTCTGCACCCCAGTCTCCAACATCTGCTCTCTGCAACAGTTCTTCTGCACAGCAGTCTGAAAACTATGCTCTCTGCAACGACCTTTCTGCACCCCAGTCTCCTACCTCTGCTCTCTTTAACAGTCCTGCTGAACCTCTGTCTCCCAACTTTGCTCTTTTCAGATCCTTCTGAAACCCAGTCTTTAAACTCTGTACTCTGTAACAGTCCTGCTGCACAAAAGTCTCCAACCTCAGCTCTCTGTAACAGTCCTTCTGCACCTCAGTCTCCATACCCTGCTCTCTGTAACAGTCCTTCTTTACCTCAGTCTAAAACTTCTACTCTCTATAACAGTCTTTCTGTACCTCAGTCTGAAACCTCTGCTCTCTGCATGATCCTTCTACACCCAATCTCCAACCACTGCTCTCTGTAAGAGTCCACCTACACCTCAGTAACCAAACTCTGCTCTTTGTAAGATCTTTCAGCAACCCAGTCTCCTAACACTGCTCTCTATAACAGTACTTCTGCACCCCACTCTCCAACCTCTCCTCTCTGTAACAGGCCTTATGCATGGCAGTCTCCAAACTCTGCTCTCTGCAATGATATTTCTGCAACCCAGTCTCCAACAACTTCTCTCTGCAATGATCCTACTGTACCCCAGTCTCCAACCTGTGATCTTTGCAACAGTATTTCTGCACCTCAGTCTCCAACTTCTGTACTCTGTAAAATCCTTCTGCACCAGTGTCTCCAAGCTCTGCTCTTTGCAACGATTCTTCTGCACCCCAGTCTTCAACCGCTTCTCTAGATAAAAGAAATTCTGCACCTCAGTCTTCAATCTCTGCTCTCTGCAACAGTCCTTCTGCACTGCAGACTCAAATCTCTGATTTCTGTATGAGTCATTCTGCATCTCAGTCTCAAACCTCTGCTCTCTGCAACAGTCCTTCCGCAACCCAGTCTCCAACCTCTGCTCTCTGCAACAGTCCTTCTGTACCCCAGTCTCCAACTTCTGCTCTCTGCAAGAGTTCTTCTGCACCTCAGTCTCCAACCTCTGCTCTATGTAACAGGAATTGTGCACCTGAGTCTCAAACCGCTTCTCTCTGCAACAGTCCTTCTGCACTCCAGTCTCTAACATCTTCTCTCTGCAACAGTCCTTCTGCACCCCAGTCTCCAACCTCTGCTGTCTGCAACAGTCCTTCTGCACCCCAGTCTCCAACCTCTGCTCTCTGCAACAGTCCTTATGCAACACAGTCTCCAATCTCTGCTCTCTTTAAGATTCTTCTGCACTCCAGTTTCCAAACTCTGCTCTCTCTAACATTCCTTCTTCAACCCAGTCTTTAACCTCTGCTTTCTGCAAGTGTCCTGTGGCAGTCCAGTCTCCAACCTCTGTCCTCTGCAACAGTCTTTCTGCACTCCAGTCTCCAAACTCTGCTTTCTGCATCAGCCCTTCTGAAGCCCATTCTCAAACCTCTGTTCTCTGTAGCTATCCTTCTGAACATCAGTCTCTAACCTGTTCTCTCTGTAACATTCCTTCTGCACCCCAGTCTCCAACCTCTGCTCTCTGTAACAGTTTTTCTATACTGCAGTCTCCAAATCCAGGTCTCTGTAACGGTACTTCTGCACCCCAATTTCAAACCTCTACTTAGTGTAACAGTCCTTCTGAACCTCAGTCTCCAACCTCTGCTCTCTGTAACAGTCTTTCTGCAACTCAGTCTGACACTTCTGCTCTCTGCACGATCCTACTGCACCCCAGTCTTCAACCAATACTCTCTGCAACAGTCCTTCTGCACCCCAGGCTTTAACCTCTGCTCTCTGCAATGATCCTACTGCATTCCATTTTCCAACCTCTGATCTCTGCAACAATCCTTCTGCACCTCAGTCTCCAGCTTCTGCTCTCTGTAATATTCTTCTGCACCCCTGTATCCAACCTTTGCTCTTTGTAACAGTCCTTCTGCACCAGAGTCTTTAACCTCTTCTCGCTGTAGCAGGACTTCCGCAACTCATTCTCCAAACTCTGCTCTTTGCAACAGTCCTTCTGCACCCCAGTCTCCAACCTCTGCTATCTACAACAGTCCTTCTGCACCCTAGTTACCAACATCTGCTCTCTGCAACAGACCTTCTGCACCCCAGTCTTCAACATGTGCTCTCTGCAAAAGTCATTCTGCACCTCAGTCTGAAAACTCTGCTCTCTGCAACGACCCTTCTGCACCCAATCTCCTACCTCTGCTCTCTGTAAAAGTCCTTCTGCACCTCAGTCTCAAAACTGTGCTCTCTGTTTGATCCTTCTGCAACCCAGTCTTTAAACTCTGCACTCTGTAAAGTCCTTCTGCACAACAGTCTCCAACCTCTGCTCTCTGTAACAGGACTTCTGGAACCCTGTCTCCAAACTCTGCTCTCTGTGATAGGACTTCTGCACCCCAGTCTCCAACCTCTTCTCTCTGCAACGATTCTTCTCCACCCAAGTCTCCTACATCTACTCTCTGCAACAGTCCGTTTGCACCCGAGTCTCCAATCTCTGCTCTCTGTAAAATCCATCTGAACCTCAGTCTCTAACCTCTGCTCTCTGTAACAGTCCTTCAGCAACCAGTCTCCAAAATCTGCTCTCTGGAACAGTCCTTCTGCACCTCAGTCTCCAACCTCTGCATTCTGTAACAGTCCTTCTGCACCCCAGTCTAAAACATCTGCTCTCTGCAACAGTCCTTCTGCACCCCAGTCTCCAAACTCTGCTATCTGCAACAGTCCTTCTGCACCCCAGTCTCCAAACTCTGCTCTCTGCAATGATCTTTCTGCACCACAGTCCCCAACATCTTCTCTCTGCAAGAGTCCTTCTGCACCTCAGTCTGAAAACTCTGCTCACTGTAACATTCCTTCTCCAGCCCAGTCTCCAACATCTGTCCTCTGCAACAGTCTTTCTGCACCCCATTCTCCAAACTCTGCTCTCTGCAAAAGTCCTTTACACCCCAGTCTCCAACATCTGCTCTCTGCAACAGTCACTCTGAACCACAGTCTTCAAACTCTACTCTCTGTAACATATTTCTGCATGCCAGTTTCCAAAATTTGCTCTCTCTAACATTCCTTCTCTACCGAAGTTTTTAACCTCTGCTTTCTTTGAGGGTCCTGAGGCACCCCAGTCTCCAACCTCTGCTCTCGGAAACAGTCCTATACCGCAGTCTCCAAACTCTGCTCTCCTTACCGGTACTTCTGCACCCCAATTTCCAAACTCTGCTTCCTGTAACAGTCCTTCTGCACATGAGTCTCCAAACTCTGCTCTCTGTAGCAGTCCTTCTACACCTCAGACTCCAACCTATGCTCTCTGTAACAGTCCTTCTGCACCAAAGTCTTCAACCTCTGCTCTCTGTAACAATCTTTCTAAACCCCTGTCTGAAACCTCTGCTCTCTGTAATATTCTTCTGAAACCCAGTCTCCAACCTCTGCTCTCTGAAATGATACTTCTTAACCCCAGTCTCCAATGTCTGCTCTCTGCAACAGTCTTTCTGCACGCCAGTCTCCAATATCTGCTCTCTGCAACAGTCATTGTGCACTTAAGTGGAAAAACTTTGCTGTATGCAACGAACCTTCTGCAACTCAGTCTCCCAACTCTGCTTTCTGTAAGAATCTTCTGCAAGTCAGTCTTTAAACTCTGCACTCGGTAATCATCCTTCTGCACAACAGTCTCCAACCTCTGATCTCTGCAACAGGACTTTTGCAACCCAGTCTCCAACCACTGCTCTCTGTAACAGGCCTTCTGCACCCTAGTCTCCGAACACTTCGCTCTGCAAGGATTCTTCTTCACACCAGTCTCCAACCTCTGCTCTCTGCAAGAGTCCTCTTGCACCACAGTCTCAAAAATATGCTCTCTGTAAGATCCATCTGAACCCCAGTCTCCAAACTTTGCTCTCTGCAGCGATACTTCCGGGCCCTAGTCTCCAACCTCT
Source organism: Ictidomys tridecemlineatus (assembly GCF_052094955.1). NCBI lineage: Eukaryota > Metazoa > Chordata > Mammalia > Rodentia > Sciuridae > Ictidomys > Ictidomys tridecemlineatus. The sequence goes on from NW_027521207.1 coordinate 49,355, forward strand.
ACTCTCTGCAACAGTCCTTCTGCACCACAGTCTCCAACCTCTGCTCTCTGTAAGATCTTTCTGCACTCCAGTTTACAAAATCTGCACTCTCAAACATTTCCTCTCAATCGCCGTCTCCAACTTCTGCTTTCTGTGAGCGTGGGACACCCCAGTCTCCAACCTCTGTCCTCTGTAACAGTCCAACTGAACCCCAGTTTCAAACCTCTGCTCTCTGTAACAGTCTTTCTGTACCGAAGTCTCAAACCTTTGCTCTCTGTAACGGTCCTTCTGCACCCCAGTCTCCAAAATCTGCTTTCTTTATCAATCATTCTGAACCCCAGTCTCAAAACTCTGCTCTCTATATCTTTCATTCCGCACCTCAGTCTCCAACCTGTGCTCTCTGTAACATTCATCTGCATTCCAGTCTCCAACCTCTTCTTTCTGTAAGAATTTTTCTATTCCACAGTCTCCAAACTCTGCTCTCTGTAACAGTCCTTCTACATCTCAGTATCCAACCTCTGCTCTCTGTAACAGTCCTTCTGCACCTCAGTCTGACACCTCTGTTCTCTGCATGATCCGTCTGCACCCCAGTCTCCAACCAATGCTCTCTGTAACAGTCCACCTGAACGTCAGTCTCCAAACTCTGCTCTCTGTAAGATCCTTCAGCAACCCAGTATCCAAACTCTGCTCTCTATAACAGTCTTTCTGCAACCCAGTCTCCAAACTCTCCTCTCTCTCTCTTACAGGACTTCTGCACGCCAGTCTCCAAACTCTGCTCTCTGTAGCAGGGCTTCTGCACCACAGTCTCCAACCTCTGCTCTCTGCAACAATCCTTCAGCACCCCAGTCTCCAAACTCTGCTCTCTGCAATCATCCTACTGAACCCTAGTCTTCAACCTCTGGTCTCTACAAAAGTCCTTCTGCACCTCAGTTTCAAAATTCTGCTCTCTGTGAGATTCTTTGGCACCCCTGTATCAAACCTCTGCACTCTTTAATAGTCCTTCTGAACCTGAGTTTCCAACCTCTGCTCTCTGTAACAGAACTTCCGCACCTCATTCTCCAACATCTGCTCTCTGCAACAGTCCTTCTGCACCCCAGTCTCCAACCTCTGCTCTCTATAACAGTTCTTCTGCAACCTAGTTACAAATATCTGCTCTATGCAACAGTCCTTCTGCACCCCAGTCTCCAACATCTGCTCTCTGCAACAGTTCTTCTGCACCTCAGTCTTAAAACTCTGCTCTCGGCAACGACCCTTCTGCACCCCAGACTCCTACATCTGCTCTCTCTAACACTCTTTCTGCAACTCAGTCTCCCAACTCTGCTCTGTGTAAGATCCTTCTTAAACCCAGTCTTTAAACTCTGCACTCTGTAACAGTCCTTTGGCACAACAGTCTCCAAATTCTGCTCTCTGTAATAGGCCTTCTCCAACCCAGTCTCCAACCTCTTCTCTCTGCAACGATTTTTCCCAACCCCAGTCGCCTACATCTGCTCTCTGCAACAGTCTTTTTGCACCCCAGTCTCCAAACTCTCCTCTCTCTCTCTTATAGGCCTTCTGCACGCCAGTCTCCAAACTCTCCTCTCTGTAGCAGGCCTTCTGCACCACAGTCTCCAACCTCTGCTCTCTGCAACAATCCTTCAACACCCCAGTCTCCAAACTCTGCTCTCTGCAATCATCCTACTGAACCCTAGTCTTCAAACTCTGGTCTCTGCAACAGTCCTTCTGCACCTCAGTGTCAAAATTCTGCTCTCTGTGAGATTCTTTGGCACCCCTGTATCAAACCTCTGCACTCTTTAATAGTCCTTCTGCACCTGAGTTTCCAACCTCTGCTCTCTGTAACAGAACTTCCGCACCTCATTCTCCAACATCTGCTCTCTACAACAGTCCTTCTGCACCCAAGTCTCCAACCTCTGCTCTCTATAACAGTCCTTCTGCAACCTAGTTACAAATATCTGCTCTCTGCAACAGTCCTTCTGCACCCCAGTCTCCAACATCTGCTCTCTGCAACAGTTCTTCTGCACCTCAGTCTTAAAACTGCTCTCGGCAACGACCCTTCTGCAACCCAGTCTCCTACATTTGCTCTCTCTAACACTCCTTTTACAACTCAGTCTCCCAACTCTGCTCTGTGTAAGATCCTTCTGAAACCCAGTCTTTAAACTCTGCACTCTGTAACAGTCCTTTGGCACAACAGTCTCCAAAATCTGCTCTCTGTAACAGGCCTTCTCCAACCCAGTCTCCAACCTCTTCTCTCTGCAACGATTTTTCTCCACCCCAGTCTGCAACATCTGCTCTCTGCAACAGTCTTTTTGCACCCCAGTCTCCAAACTCTGCTCTCTGTAAGATCAATATGAACGCCAGTCTCCAACCTCTGCTCTCTGTAACAGTCTTTCTGCACCCCAGTCTCCTAACTCTGCTCTCTGTAACAGTCCTTCTGCACCTCAGTCTCCAAACTCTGCTCTGTGTAACAGTCCTTCTACACCCCAGTATCTAAAATCTGCTCTCTGCAACAGTCCTTCTGCACCCCATTCTCCAAACTCTGCTCTCTGCAACGATATTTCTGGACCCCTGTCTCCAATGTCTGCTCTCTGCAACAGTCTTTTTGCACCACAGTCTCCAACCTCTCTCTCTGTAAGATCCTTCTGCACTCCAGTTTCCAAACTCTGCTCTCTGTAACATTCTTTCTTAAACACATTCTCATACCACGATCCTCTGCAAAACTCCTTCTGCTCCCCAGGCTCTGAGATCTGCTCTCTGTAACAGTCCTTCTGTACCGCAGTCTCCAACCTCTGCTCTTTGTAACAGTCTTCTACACCCCAGTCTCCAAACTCTGCTTTCTGTATCAGTCTGTCTGAACCCCAGTCTCCAACCTCTGTTCTCTGTATCTATCCTTCTGCACCTCAGTCTCCAACCTCTTTTCTGGGTAACAGTCCTATACCACAGTCTCCAACCTCTGCTCTCTTTAAGGGTCCATCTGCACCCAAATTTCCAAACTCTGCTCTCTGTAAAAGTCCTTTTTAAACTCATTCTCCAACCTCTGCTCTCTGTAACAATCCTTCTGCACCTCAGTCTCCAAACACTGCTCTCTCTAACACTCCAGCTGCACTCAGTCTCCAACCTCTGCTCTTTGTAAGAACCTTCTGCAACCCAGTCTCCAAATACTGCTCTCTATAACAGTTCGTCTGCACCCCAGTCTCCAACTTCTGCTCTATCTAAGTGTCCTTCTGCACCACAGTCTCCAACCTCTGCTCTCTCAACAGTCCTTCTGAACCCCAGTCTCCAACCTTTGTTGTCTGCAAAAGACTTTCTGCACCCCAGTCTCAAATATCTGCTCTCTGTAACAGTCTTTCTGCACCCCAGTCTCCAAACTCTGCTCTCTGTAACAATCCTTCTGCACCTCAGTCTCCAACCTCTGCTCTATGTAACAGGACTTCTGCACCTAAGGTTCCAAACTTTGCTCTAAGAAACAGTCTTTCTGCACTCCAGTCTCCAACCTCTACTCTGTGCAACAGTCCTTCTACACCCCAGTATCCAAACTCTACTCTCTGCAACAGTCCTTCTGCTCCACAGTCTCCAAACTCTGCTATCTGTAAGATCCTTCTGCACTTCAGTTTCCAAACTCTGCTCTCTGTAACATTCCTTCTCGACTCCAGTCTTTATCCTCTGCTTCCAGCAAGTGTCCTGCGGCACCCTAATCTTCAACATCTGTCCTCTGCAACAGTACTTCTACTCCCGAGTTTTCAACATTTGCTCTCTGTAACAGTCTTTCTGTACCGCAGTCTCCAACCTCTGCTCTCCGAAACGTGCCTTCTGCACCCAGTCTCCAAACTCTGCTTTCTATATTAGTCCTTCTGAACCCCAGTCTCAAACCTGTGCTCTCCGTATCTATCCTTCTGCACCTCAGTCTCTAACCTGTGCTCTCTGTAACATTACTTCTGCATCCCAGTCTCCAATCTTGGCTCTCTGTAACAGTTTTTCTATACCGCAATCTTCAAACTCTGGTCTCTGTAACAATCCTTCTGCACCCCAATTTCCAACCTCTTCTTTCTGTAACAGTCCAACTGCACCTCCGTCTCCAGATTCTGCTCTCTGTAAGATCCTTCTGCAACCCTGTATTTAACCTCTACTCTCTGTAACTGTCCTTCTGCACCCGAGTCTCCAAATTCTGCTCTCTGTAACACGACTTCTGCACCTCAGTCTCTAACCTATAGTATCTGCAACAGTCCTTCTGCACCCCAGTCTCCAAACTCTGCTCTCTACAACAGTCCTTCTGCACCTCAGTCTCCAACCTCTGCTCTCTGCAATGGTCATTATGCACCCCAGTCTCCAACATCTGTTTTCTGCAACAGTCCTTCTTCACTTCAGTCTCCAACCTCTGCTCTCTGAAAAAGTCCTTCTTCTCCCCAGTCTCCAACATATGCTCTCTGCAACAGTCCTTCTCCACCCAAGTTTCCATACTCTGCTCTGTGTAGCAGTCCTTCTGTACTGCTTTCTCCATCCTTTGCTCTCTGTAACTGTCATTGTGCACAACAGTCTCCAAACTGTGCTTTTCGTATCAGTCCTTCTGCACCCCAGTCTCCAACCTCTGCTCTCTGTTACAGTCCTTCTACACCTCAGTCTCAAACTTCTGCTCTCTGCAACACTCCTTTTGCACCTCAGTCTCCAACCTCTGCTTTCTGTAACAGGCCTTCTTCACCCCATCCCCAACCTCTTCACTCTGTAACGATTTTTCTCCACCTATTCTCCAAACTCTGCTCTCTGTAACAGTCCTTCTGCACCCCAGTCTCCAAACACTGCTCTCTGTAAGGGTCCTTCTGCACCCCAGTCTCCAACCTCTGCTTTCTATATCAGTCCTCCTGCACCAACAGTCTCCGACCACTTCTCTCTGCAACAATCCTTTTGCACCACAGTCTCCAAGCTGTGCTCTCTGCAAAATGTTTTCTGCACCCCAATCTACAACCTGTGCTCTCTTTAACAGTCCTTCTGCACCCCAGTCTCCAACCTCTGCTCTCTGTAACGATCCTTCTGCAACACAGTCTCCACCTCTGCTCTCTGCAACCATCCTTCTATACCTCGGTCTCCAAACTCTGTGCTCTCTAACAGTCCTGCTGCACCTCAATCTCCAAACTCTGTGCTCGGTAAGATCCTTGTAAAACCCAGTCTCCAAACTCTGATTTCTGGATCATTCCTTCTGCACCCTAGTCTCCAACCTCTGCTCTCTGTAACAATCCTTCTGAAACACAGTCTCCACCTCTGCTCTCTGCAGCGATCCTTCTGTACCTCGGTCTCCAAACTCTGTGCTCTCTAACAGTCCTGCTGCACCTCAATCTCCAATCTCTGCACTCGGTAAGATCCTTGTAAAACCCAGTCTCCAAACTCTGATTTCTGGATCACTCCTTATGCACCCCAGTCTCTAACCTCTGCCCTCTCCAATGATCCTTCTGCACCCCAGACTCCATCCTCTGCTTTCTGTAACAGTCTTTGTGTAACGCAGTCTTCAAACTCTGCATTTTGTAACCGTCCTTCTGCACCCCAGTATTCAACCTGTTCTCTCTGAAATGATTCTTCTGCACCCCAGTCTCCAACGTGTTATCTCTGCAACAGTCCTCCTGCACCCCAGTCTCCAAACTCTGCTCTCTGTAAGATCCTTCTGAACCTCAGTTTCCAAACTCAGCTCTTCTGTAACATTCCTTCTCCACCCCAGTCTCCCACCTCTGCTCTTTTCAACGGTCCTTCTACACCCCAGTCTCCAACCTCTGTTCTCTGCGACAGTCCATCTGAACCCAAGTCTCCAACCTCAGTTATCTGCAACAGTCGTTCTGCACCCCATTCTCCAACCTCTGCTCTCTGCAACAGTCCTTCTGCACCACAGTGTCCACCATCTGCTCTCTGCCACAGTCCTTCTGTACAATAGTCTCCAATCTCTTCTCTCTGTAACAGTCTTTATGTACTGCAGTCTCCAATCTCTGCTCTCTGTAACGGTCCTTATGCACCCCAGTTTCCAAAGTCTTCTTTCTGTATAAGTCCTTCCTCATCCCAGTCTCATAACTCTACTCTCTGAAACAGTCCTTCTGCACATCAGTCTCAAAACTCTGCTCTCTGCAACAGTCCTTCTTCATCCCAGTCCCCAACCTCTGCTCTCTGAAACAGTCCTTTTAGACCCCAGTCTCCAACATCTGTTCTCTGCAACAGTCCTTCTACACCTCTGTCTCTAAACTCTACTGTCTGTAACTGTCCTTCTGCACCTCAGTCTCTAACCTCTGCTCTCTGTAAGAGTCCTTCTGCACTCCAGCCTCCAACATCTCCTCACTGCAACCGTCCTTCTGCGACCCAGTCTTTAACGTATGCACTCTAAACAGTCCTTCTGAACCTAAGTCTGAAAACTCTGCTCTCTGCAAGTATCCTTCTGCACCCCAGTCTCCAACCTCTGATCTCTGTAACAGTCCTACTGCACCTCAGTCTCCAAACTCTGCTCTATATAAGATCATTCTGCAACCCAGTATCCAAACTCTGCTCTCTGTAACAGTCCACCTGCTCCCCAGGCTCCATACGCTGCTCTCTGTCACAGGCTTACTGCACCCCAGTCTCCAAACTCAGCTCTATGTAACAGGCCTTCAGTACCCCAGTATCCAACCTATTCTCTCTGCAACAATCCTTCTACACCCCAGTCTCCAACATCTGAACTCTGCAACAGTTCTTCTTCACCCCAGTCTCCATCCTCTGCTCTTTTGAAGATCCTTCTGCACCCAGTTTACTACCTCTGCTCTCTGCAACAGTCCTTCTGTACCCCAGTCTCCAAACTCTGCTCTCTGTAACAATGCTTCTGCTAATCAGTCTCCAACCTCTGCTCTCTGCGACGGTCTTTCTACACCTCAGTCTCCAACCTCTGTTGTCTGCAATAGTCCTTCTGCACCCCAGTGTGCAACCTCTGCTCTCTGTAAAAGCCCTTCTGTACCACAGTCTCCAACTTCTGATCTATGTAATGGTCCTTCTGCACCGCAGTCTCCAAACTCTGCTTTCTATATCAGTCCTTCTGCACCCCGGTCTCCAAACTCTGCTCTCTGTAAGATCCATCTGCACCCCAGTCTCCAACCTCTGCTATCTGTAACAGTTCTTCAGCACCTCAGTCTCCAAACTTTTCTCTCTGTAACAATCCTTCTTCACGTCAGTCGTCAACCGCTGCTCTCAGCAATGGTCCTTCTGCACCTAAGTCTCCAAACTCCGTTCTCTGCAACAGTTTTTCCGCATTCCAGTCTCAAACCTCTGCATTCTGCAAAAGTCCTTCTGCACTTCATTCTCCAACCTCTGCTCTTTGTAACAATTCTTCTGCACCTCAGTCTTCAACCTCTGCTCTGTGCAATGGTCCTTCTGCACCCCTGTCTCCAAACTCTGTTGTCTCTAATAGTCCTTCTTCACCTCAGACTTCTGCACCCCAATCTTCAACCCCTACTCTCTGAAAAAGTCATTCTGCACCCCAGTCTCCAACCTACTTTTTACAACAGTCCTTCTGCACCCCAGTCTCCAACATCAGATCACTGCAACAGTCCTTCTCCACCCCAGTCTCCAATCTCTGCTCTCTGTAACAGTTCCTCTGTACTGCAATTTCCAAACTCTTCTCTCTGTAACTGTCTTCTGAACCCCAGTCTTTAACCACTGCTTTTTCTATCAGTCCTTCTGCACTCAAGTCTCTAACCTCTACTCTCTGTAACAGGCCATCTGCACCTCAGTCTCTAAATTCTGCTCTCTGCAAAGGTCCTTTGGCACCCAAATCCCCAACCTCTGCTCGCTGCAACAGTCCTATTACACCCAAGTCTCAAACCTCTGCACTCCGCAACAGTCCTTCTGCACGTCAGTCTCCAACATCTGCTCTCTGCAATGGTCTTTTTGCACCTCAGTATTCTACATCTATCTCTATAACAGTCTTTCTGCACCTCAGTCTCCATCCTCTGCTCTCTGTAACAGGCCTTCTGCACCCAAGTCTCTGAAATATGCTCTCTTTAACAGTCCTTCTGCACCCCAATCTCCAACCTCTGCTCTCTGGAGCAGTCCTTCTGCACCTCAGTCTCCAAACTCTGCTCTCTGTAAGATCCTTCTGCACCCCAGTCTTTAAACTCTGCTCTCAGTATCAGTCCTGCACCTTAGTCTCCAAACATGCTCACTGTAACACTTTTTCTGCACCTCAGTATTCAACAACTGCTCTCTGAAACAGTCTTTCTGCACCCCAGTCTCCAAACTCTGCTTTCTAGAACAGTACTTCTATACCCCAGTCTCAATAATCTACTCTCTGCAACGATCCTTCTTCACCCCAGTCTCCAACGTCTTTTCTCTGCAACAATCCTTCTGCACCCCAGTCTTCAAATTATCCTCTCTGTAAGATCCTTGTGCACCCCAGTTTCAAACTCTGCTATATGTAACATTCCTTTTGCACCCAAGTCTCCAAAGTTTGCTCTCTGCAATGGTCCCTCTTCACCCCACTCTCCAATCTTGTTCTCTACAACAGTTCTTCTGTACCGCAGTCTTCAACCTCTGTTCTCTGTAAGGGTCCTTCTGCACTTCAGTCTCCAACCTCTGCTTTCTGTATCAGTCCTTCTGCACCACAGTCTCCTAACTCTGCTCTCTGTAACAGTCCTTCTGCACCTCACTCTGCTACATCTACTCCTTGCAATAGTCCTTCTGCACCCCAGTCTTAAAACTCTGCTCTCTGCAACAGTCCTTCCTCACCCCAGTCTTTAAAATCTTCTCTCTGCAACAGTACTTTTCCACGGAAGTCACCAACCTCTGCCCTCTGTAACAGTCCTTCTGAACCTCAGACTCCAACCTCTGCTCTCTGCAACAGTCCTTCTGCGCCCAAATCTCGAACCTCTGCTCTCTGCAACAGTCCTTCTGCAACTCAGTGTCCAAACTCTGCTCTCTGTAAGATCCTTCTGAAACCCAGTCTCTAACATATGCTTTCTGCAATGGTCCTTCAGCACCAGAGTCTCCAACCTGTTTCCTCTACAAAATTTATTGTGCACCCCAGTCTCCAACGTCTGCTCTCTGTAACAGTCCTTCTGTACCGCAGTCTCAAACCTCTGTTCTCTGTAAGGGTCCTTCTGCACCCCAACTCCAACCTCTGCTTTCTGTATCTGTCTTTCTGCAACCCAGTCTACAAACTCTGCTTTCTGTATCCGTCTTTCTACAAGCCTGGATTCAAACTCTGCTCTCTGTAACAGTCCTTCTGCACGCCAGTCTCCAACCTCTGCTCTCTGCAACAGTCTTTCTGCACCCCAGTCTCCATACACTGCACTCTGCAACAGTTTTTCTGCACCCCAGTCTCCAACTTCTGCTTTCTGTAAAAGTTTTTCTGCACATTGGTCTCCAACCTCTGTTCTCTGTAAGAGGCTTTCTGCACCCCAGTCTACAACCTCTCCTCTCTGTAACAGGCCTTCTGCATTCAAGTCTCTAAACTCTGCTCTCTTTAACAGTCCTTCTGCACCCCAGTCTCAAACCTCTGCTCTCAGTATCAGTTCTGCACCCCAGTCTCCAAACACTGCTCTCTGTAACAGTTTTTCTGCACATCAGTCTTCAACAACTGCTCTCTGAAAGAGTCCTTCTGCACCCCAGTCTCCAACCTCTGCTCTCTAGAACAGTCCTTCTACACCCCAGTCTCCATAATCTACTCTCTGCAATTATCCTTTTGCACCCCAGTCTCCAACGACTGCTCTCTGCAAAATTCCTTCTGCTCTCCAGTCTCCAAACTTTTTTCTCTGTAAGATTCTTCTGCACCCCAGTTTCCAAACGCTGCTCTCTGTAACATTCCTTCTGCACCCTAGTCTCCAACCTGTTCTCTACAACAGTTCTTCTGTACCGCAGTCTTCTGTTCTCAGTAACAGTCCTTCTGAACCCAAGTCTCCAACCTCTGCTTTCTGTATCAGTCTTTCTTCACCACAGTCTCCAAACTCTTCTCTCTGTGACAGTCCTTCTGCACCTCACTCTGAAACCTCTGCTCTCTGCAGCAGTCCTTCTGCAACCCAGTCTTCAACCTCTTCTCTCTGCAACAGTCTTTTCTCACCCCAGTCTCCAAAATATGCTCTCTGTAACAATCCTTTTCCACCGCAGTCTCCAACCTCTGCTCTCTGTAACAGTACTTCTGTACTGCAGTCTCCAACCTCTGCTCTCTGTAATGGTTATTCTGCACCCCAGTCTCCAAACTCTCCTTTCTGTATCAGTCCTTCTGCACCCCGGTCTCGAACCTCTGCTCTCTGTAACAGTCCTTCTGCACCTCAGATACCAACCTCTTCTCTCTGCAACAGTACTTCTGCGCCCCAATCTCCAACCTCTGCTTTCTGCAATAGTCCTTCTGCACCCCAGTTTCAAACCTCTGTTCTCTACAACACTTATTCTGCACCCCAGTCTCCAAACTCTTCTCTCTGTAACAGTCCTTCTGTACCGCAGTCTCCAAACTCTGTTCCCTGTAAGGGTCCTTCTGAAGCCCAGTCTCCAACCTCTGCTTTCTGTATCAGTCCTTCTGCCCCATATTCTCCTAACTGTGCTCTCTGTAACAGTAATTCTATACCTCAGTCTGCAACCTCTGCTTTCTGCAATAGTCCTTCTTCACCCCAGTCTGCAATCTCTGCTCTCTGCAACAGTCCTTCTGCACCACAGTCTCCAAAATTTGCTCTCTGCAACAGTCCTTCTTCACCTCAGTCTCCAACCTCTGCTCTCTACAACAGTACTTCTGCACCCAGGTCACCAACGTCTGCTTTCTGTGTCAGTCCTTCTGCACCCCAGTCTCCAACGTCTGCTCTCTGTAACAGTCCTTCTGCACCTCAGTCTCTAACCTCTACTCTCTGCAGCAGTTCCTATCCACCCCAGTTTCCAACCTCTGCTCTCGGCAACAGTCCTTATGGAAGCCATTCTCCAACTGGTACTCTCTGCAACAGTCCTTGTACACCCCAGTCTTTCACATCTGCTCTCTGTAACAGTCCTTCTGCACCTCAGTCTGAAAACTCTGCTCTCTGCAAAGATCCTTCTGCACCTCGGTCTCCAACTTCTGCTCTCTGCAACAGTCCTTCTGCATCCCAGTCTCCAATTTCTGTTCTAAGCAAAAGTCTTTGTACACCCCAGTCTCTAAACTCTGCTCTCTGTAACAGTCCTTCTGTACTGCAGTCTCCAACCTCTGCTGTCTGTAATGGTCCTTCTGCACCCGAGACTCCAAACTCTACTTTTGATATCAGTTATTCTGCACCCAGGTCTCCAACCTCTGCTCTCTGTAACAGTCATTATTCACCTCAGTCTCCAACCTCTGCTCTCTGCAACAGTCCTTCTGCACCCCAGTCTCCAACCTCTTCTCTCTGCAACAGTCCTTCTACACCCCAGTCTCCAAACTCATCTCTCTGCAACGATCCTTCTGCACCCCAGTCTTCAACCTCTTCTCTCTGCTACAGTCCTTCTTCACCCCAGTCTCCAAACAGTTCTCTCTGCAACTGTCCTGCTGCACCCCAGTCTCCAACCTCTACTCTCTGTAGAGATCCTTCTGCACTTCAGTCTTCAACCTCTGCTCTCTGCATCGATCCTTCTTCACCACAGTCTCCAAACTCTGCTCTTTGCAACACTCCTTCTGTACCCCAGTCTAGAAGCTCTGCTCTCTGTAACTGTCCTTCTGCACATTAGTGTCCAAACTCTGCTCTCTTTAAAAATTCATCTTCACGTACGTCTCCAAACTCTTTTCACTGTAAGAGACCTTCTACACCCCAGTCTCCTACCTCTCCTCTCTGTAACAGTTCTTCTGAACCCCAATTTCCAAACACTGCACTCTGTAAAACTCCTTCTGCACCCCAGTCTCCATACTCTGCTCTCTGTAAGAATTTTTTTGCACCCCAGTCTCCAACCTCTCCTCTCTCTAAAAGTCCTACTCCACTTCAGTCTCGAAATTCTGCAATCTGTAAAGGTCCTTCTGCATTTCAGTCTTTAACCTCTGTTCTCTGTAACAGTCCTTCTGCACCCCAGTCTCCACCATTCGTTCTCTGCAACGATGCTTCTTCTCCCCAGGTTCCAAACTCTGCTCTCTGCAACGGTTTTCCTGCACCCCAGTTTCTAACCTCTGCTCTTTGAAACAGTTCATCTGCACCTCAGTCTCCGAACTCTGCTCTCTGCAACAGTCCTTCTGCACACCAGTCTCCAACCTCTGCTTCAAGTAACAGTTCTACTACACCCCAATCTCCAAACTCTGCTCTCTGTAACACTCCTTCTTCTCCCCAGTCTCCACACTCTGATCTCTGTAACAATCCTTTTAAACCCCAGTCTCCAACTTCTGCTCTCTGCAATAGTCCTTCTGCTCCTAAGTCTCCAACGTGTATGCTCTACAAAAGTCCTTCTGCACCTCCGTCTCCAAACTCTGTTCTCTGTAAGATCCTTCTGAAACCCATTCGTCAAACTCTGCTCTGAGTAACAGTCCTTCTATACCCCAGTCTCCAAACTCTGCTCTCTGTAACAGGCCTTCTGCACACCAGTGTTCACACTCTGCTCTCTGTAACAGGCCTTCTGCACCCCAGTCCCCAACTTGTGCTCTCTGCAATGATTCTTCTGCACCCCAGTCTCCAAACTCTTCTCTCTGTAACAGTCTTTCTGCACCCCATGATCCAATATCTTCTCTCTACTACAGTCTTTCTGCACATCAGTCTGAAACTCTGCACTCAGAAACAATCCTTCTGGACCCCAGTTTCAAAACTTTGCTCTCTGAAACAGTAATTCTGAAACTCAGTCTCCAAAATGCTCTCTGTAAGATTTTTCTGCAACCCTGTCTCAAAACTGTGCTATCTGTAACAGTGCTTCTGCATCCCAGTCTCCTAACTCTGCTCTCTGTAAAAGGCCTTCTGCACCCAGTCTCCATCCTCTTCTCTCTGCAACAATTCTTCTTCACCTCAGTCTCCAACCTCTTCTCTCTGAAAAGTTTCTTCTGCACCCCAATCTCCAAACTCTGTTCTCTGCATGAGTCCTTCTGCACCCAAGGCTCCAAACTCTGCTCTCTGTAACAGTTCTTCTGTACCGCAGTCTCCAACATCTGCTCTCTGTAACGGTCCTTTTGCACCCCAGTCTCCAACGTCTGCTTTCTGTATCAGTTCTTCTGCAACCCAGTCTCCAAACTCTTCTCTCTGTAACAGTTCTTCACACTTTAATCTCCAACTTCTGCTCTCTGCAATGGTTTTGCTTCACCCCAGTCTCCGACTTCTTCTCTCTGCAACATTTCTTTTGCACCATAGTCTCCATCTGTGCTCTCTATAACTGTCCTTTGGCACCCCAGTCTCCAAACACTTTTTTCTGCATTACTCCTTCTGCACCCCAGTCTCCAAACTCAGCTCTCTATAACAGTCCTTGTGTACTGCAGTCTCCAAACTCTGCTTTGTGTAAAGGTCCTTCTGCACCCCAGTCTCCACACTCTGCGTTCTGTATCCGTTCTTCTGAACCCCAGTCTTCAAACTCTGCTGTCTGCAAAAGTCCTTCTACACCCCAGTCTCAAACCTCTACTATCTGCAACGAAATTTCTGCACCCCAGTCTCCAACATCTGCTCTATGAAACAGTTATTCTGCACCCCAGTCTCCATCCTCTGTTCTCTGTAAGAATCCTTCTGCACCCCAGTCTCCAACCTCTCCTCTCTGTAAAAGTCCTTCTGTACCGCAGTCTTCAAAATCTGCTCTCTGCAACAGTCCTTCTTCACCCCAGTCTCCAACCTCTGCTCTCTGCAACATTGCTTTTTAACCCCAGTCTCCAACCTGTGCTCTTTGTAACTTTCCTTCTACACCCCAGTCTTAAACCGCTGCTCTCTGTAGCGATCCTTCTGCTGTCTCCAACCTCGGCTCTCTGCAACGATCCTTCGGCACCTCTGTCTCAAACCTCTGTTCTCTGCAATGATCCTTCTACACACCAGTCTCCAAGCTCTGCTCTCTGTAACAGTCCTTCTGAACATCAGTGTCAAAATTCTGCTCTCTGTAACAATCCTTCTGCATTTCAGTCTCCAACCACTGCTCTCTTTAACAGTTCTTCTGGACACCAATCTACAAACTCTGCTCTCTGTAACACTCCTTCTGCACACCAGTCTCCATTCTCTTCTCTCTGTAACACTCTTTCTGCACCCCAATCTCCATCCTCTGCTCTCTGTAAGAATCCTTCTGAACCACAGTCTCCAACCGCTCCTCTCAGTAACAGTCCTTCTGCACCTCAATCTCCAATATCTGCTCTCTGAAATGATCCTTCAGCACCTCAGTCTCCAACCGCTGCTCTCTGTAACCGGCCTTCTGAACCCCCTTCTCAAACATATGCTCTCTGGATCAGTCCTTTTGCACACCACTATCCTACCTCTGCTCTCTGTAAGAATCCTTCTGCACCTGAGTCTCCAAACCCTGCTCTCTGAAACGGTTTGTCTGCACCCCAGTCTCCAAACTCTGTCTATTCATCAGTCCTTCTGCACCCCAGTATCCAACCTCTGCTCTCTGTAACAGTCCTTCTGTAACGTAGTCTCAAAACTCTGCTCTCTGTAATGGTCCTTCTGCACCCCAGTCTCCAACGTCAGCTTTCTGTATCAGTTCTTCTGGACCCAAGTTTTGAACCTCTGCTCTCAGAAACAGTCTTTCTGAACCACAGTCTCCAACTTCTGCTCTCTGCAACATTTTTTCTGCACCCCAGTCTGCATCTGTTCTCTCAGTAACAGTACTTCTGCACCCCAGTCTTCAACCTCTGCTCTCTATAACGATCATTCTGCACCACAGTCTGAAACCTCTTGTCTCTGCAATGATCATTCTGCCCCTCAGTCTCCAAACTCTGCTCTCTGCATGATCCTTCTGCATCCCAGTCTCCATCCTCTGCTCTCTGTAAGAGTCCTTCTGCACTTCAGTCTCCAACGTCTGCTCTCTGTAACAATCCTTCTGCACCTCAGTATCCAACCTCTGCTATCTGTAAAAATCCTTCTGCACACCAGTCTCCACATCTGCTCTCTGTAACAGGTCTTCTGCACCCCAGTCTTTAAACTCTGCTCTCTGTAACAGGCCTAATGCACCCCAGTCTCCAACCTCTTGTCTTTGCAATGAACCATCTTCACCTCAGTCTCCAACCACTGCTTCCTGAGACAGTCCTTCTGCACCCCAGTCTCCAACCTTTGTTCTCTGTAAGATCCTTCTTCACCCCTGTCTCCAAACGTTGCTCTCTATAACAGTCTTTCTGCACCTCAGTCTCCAAACTCTGCTCTCTGATACGGTCCTTCTGCACCCCAGTACCCAAACTCTGTTCTCTGCAGCAGTCCTTCTGCACCCCAGGCTCCAAACTCTGCTCTCTATAACAGTTCTTCTGTACGGCAGTCTCCAAACTCTGATGTCTTTAATGGTCATTCTGCACCCCAGTCTCCAAAGTCTACTTTCAATATCAGTTATTCTGAACCCCAGTCTCCAACCTCTGCTCTCTGCTACAGTCCTTCTGCACCCTAGTCTCCAACCTCTGCTCTCTGCAACATTTCTTCTGAACCCCAGTCTCCCACCTGTGCTCTCTGTATCTGTCCTGCTTCACCCAAGTCTTTAATCTCTGCTCTCTCTAGCGATCCTTCTGCACCTCAGTCTTCAACAACTGATCTCTGCAAAGATCCTTTTTCACCACGGTCTCCAACCTCTGCTCTCTGCAACAGTACTTCTGCACCCCAGTCTCCAATCTCTGCTTACTGTATCAGTCCATCTGCACCACAATTTCCAACCTCTGCTCTCTGTAATAGTCTTTCTACATCTCAGTCTAAAAACTCTGCTCTCTGTAACAGTCCTTAGAACCCCAGTCTCCAACATCTGCTCTCTGCAACAGTCCTTCTGCACCAAATCTCCAACCTCTGCCTCTGTAACCCAGTCTCCAAACTCTTCTCTCTGCAACAGTCCTTCTGCACCCCAATCTTCAACCTGTGCTCTCCGCAACAGTCCTTTTACACCCCACTGTCCAGGCTCTGCTCTCTGCAACAGTCCCTCTGCAACCCAGTCTCCAACCTCTGCTCTCTGTAACAATCCTTCTGCACCTCAGTCTTCAACCTCTTCTCTCTGCAACAGTCCTTCTGCACCTCAGTCTCCAAAAACTACTCTCTGTAAATGTACTTCTGAACCCCTTCTCCAAACCCTGCTCTCCGAAATAGGCCTTCTGAACCCCAGTCTCCAACCTCTGTTCTCTATAACAATCCTTCTGAACCCCAGTCCCCAAACTCTTCTCTTTGCAACAGTCCTTCTTCACCCCAGTCTCCAACATGTGCTCTTTGCAAAACTTCTTCTGCACCTCAGTCTGAAAACTCTGTTCTCTACAACGATCTTTCTGCACCCCAGTCTCCAACCACTGCTCTCTGTAACAGTCCTGCTGCACATCGTTCTACAACTCTACTCACTGTAGGATTCTTGTCCAACCTTGTCTAAAAACTCTGCTCTCTGTAGGAGTTCTACTGAACCCCAGTCTCCAAACTCTGCTTTCTGCAACAGTCTTTCTGCCCCTCAGTCTCGAAACTCTACTCTCTACAACAGTCCTTCTGCACCCCAGTCTCAAAACTCTGCTGTCTGCAACTATCATTCTGTACACTAGTTTCCAACGTCTGCTCTCTGCAACAGTCTTTCTGCACCCCAGTCTCCAACCTCTGCTCTCTGCAATGATCCATCTGCACCCCAGTCAAAAAATTCTGCTCTCTACAACAATTTTTTTGCACCCCAGTTTCCAACCTTTGCTCTCTGCAAAAGTCCTTCTGCACCCCAGTCTCCAACATTTTCTCCCTGCAACAGTCTTTCTGCACCTCAGTCTTACAACTCTGCTCTCTGCAACGATCATTTTTCACCCAAGTCTCTAACCTCTGTTCTCTAAAACAGTTATTCTGCACCCCAGTATCCAACCTCTACTCTCTGTAACAGTCCTTCTGTACCGCAGTCTCCAACCTTTGTTCTTTGTAAGGGTACTTATGCACCCCAGTATCCAACCTCAGCTTTCTGTATCCATCGTTTTCCACCACAGTCTTTAAACTCTGCCTTCTGTAACAGTCCTTCCGCAACTCAGTCTGCAAACTCTGCTCTCTGCAACAGTACTTTTACACTCTAGTATTTATCCTCTGCTTTCTCCAACAGTCTTTTTGCAACACAGACTCTAACATCTGCTCTCTAAAACAGTTCTTCTCCACCCTAGTCTCCAACCTCTGCTCTCTGTAAAAGTCCTTCTGTACTGCAGTCTCCAAAATCTGCTCTTTGTAAGATCCTTCTGCAACCCAGTCTGTAAACTCTGCCCTCTGTAACAAACCTTCTGCACCCCTTCTCCAACCTCTGTTCTCTGTAACAGTCCTCGTGTAGTGCAGTCTCCAAAAACATGCTCTCTTTAACGGTCCTGCTGCACCCCAGTCTCCAACCTCTGCTCTCGGTAACAGTCTTTCTTCACCTCAGTCTCCAAACTCTTCTCTCTGCTACAGTCCTCCTGCACCAAAGTCTCAAACCTCTACTCTCTGCAACACTCTTTCTGCACCTCAGTCTCTAAACTC
This sequence comes from Ictidomys tridecemlineatus, assembly GCF_052094955.1. Taxonomy (NCBI): domain Eukaryota; kingdom Metazoa; phylum Chordata; class Mammalia; order Rodentia; family Sciuridae; genus Ictidomys; species Ictidomys tridecemlineatus. The sequence continues at coordinate 66,832 of NW_027521207.1, forward strand.
TACTCTCTGTAACAGTCTTTCTGTACCACAGTCTCAAAACTCTGCTCTCTGTAATGGTTTTTCTGAACCACAGTCTCCAATGTCAGGTTTCCTTATCAGTTTTTCTGCACCCCAGTCTCCAAACTCTGCTTTCTGTAACAGTCCTTCTGCAACTCAGTCTTCAAACTCTGCTCTCTGCAACAGTCCTTCTGCACCTCAGTCTGAAAACTATGTTCTTGGCAACGATCCTTCTGCAACCCTGTCTCCAAACCCTGATTTCTGTAACAGTCCTTCTTCACCCCAGTCTCCAACCTCTGCTCTTTGTAACAGGCCTTTTGCACCCCATTCTCCAACCTCTGCTCTCTGTAACAGTGCTTCTGCACCTCAGTCTACAAACTCTGTTCTCTGCAACAGTCCTTCTGCACCCCATTCTCCAACATCTGCTCTCTGCAACTGTTCTTCTGCACCAAATCTCCAACGTCTTCCACTGTAACATTCCTACTGTAACCCAGTCTCAAAACTCTGCTTCCTGCAACAGTCCTTCTGCACCCCAATCTCCAACCTGTGCTCTCCTCAACAGTCCTTCTACACCCCAGTGTCCAGCCTCTGCTCTCTGCAACAGTCCGTCTGCAACCCAGTCTGCAACCTCTGCTCTCTGTAACAATCCTTCTGCACCTCAGTCTTCGACCTCTGCTCTCTGCAACGGTCCTTTTGCACCTCAGTCTCCAAAAACTACTCTCTGTAAATGTACTTCTGAATCCCTTCTCCAAACTCTGCTCTTTGTAATAGGCCTTCTGCACCCCAGTCTCCAACCTCTGTTCTCTATAACAATCCTTCTGCACTGCAGTCTCAAAATTTTGCTCTCTACAACGATCCTTCTGCACCCCAGTCCCCAAACTCTGCTCTTCGCAACAGTCCTTCTGCACCCCAGTCTTTAACATGTGCTCTCTGCAAAAGTCCTTCTGCACCTCAGTCTGAAAACTCTGTTCTCTACAACGATCCTTCTGCACCCCAGTCTCCAACCTCTGCTCTCTGTAACAGTCCTGCTGCACATCGGTCTACAACTCTGCTCTCTGTAAGATCCTTGGGCAACCTTGCCTGAAAACTCAGCTCTCCATAGGAGTTCTACTGCACCCTAGTCTTCAAACTCTGCTCTCTGCAACAATCCTTCTGCACCTCAGTCTCGAAACTCTACTCTCTGTGACAGTCATTCTGCATACCAGTCTCAAACATATGCTGTTTGCAACGATCTTTCTGTACACCAGTTTCCAACATCTGCTCTCTGCAACAGTCCTTCTGCACCCCTGTCTCCAACCTCTGCTCTCTGCAACAGTCCTTCTGCACCTCAGTCTGAAAACGCTGTTCTCTGCAATGATCCTTTTGCACCCCAGTCTCCAAACTCTGCTCTCAATAATACTCCTGATTCACTTCAGTCTCGAAACTATGCTCTCTGTAAGATCCTTCTGCAACCCTGTCTCCAAACTTTGCTCTATGTAACAGTCCTTCTGCACCCCAGTCTCCAACTTCTGTTCACTTTAACAATCATTCTTCACCTTAGTTACCAAACTCTGATCTCTGCAATGGTCCTTCTGCACCACAGTCTCCAACCTCTGCTCTCTGTAACAATCCCTCTGCACCCCAGTCTAAAAATTCTGCTCTCTACAACAATCCCTTTGCACCTCAGTCTCGAAACTCTACTCTCTGTAACAGTCATTCTGCATACCAGTCTCAAACATCTGCTGTTTGCAATGATCTTTCTGTACACCAGTTTCCAACATCTGCTCTCTGCAACAGTCCTTCTGCACCCCTGTCTCTAACCTCTGCTCTCTGCAACAGTCCTTCTGCACCTCAGTCTGAAAACGCTGTTCTCTGCAATGATCCTTTTGCACCCCAGTCTCCAAACTCTGCTCTCAATAATACTCCTGATTCACTTCAGTCTCGTAACTCTGCTCTCTGTAAGATCCTTCTGCAACCCTGTCTCCAAACTTTGCTCTATGTAACAGTCCTTCTGCACCCCAGTCTCCAACTTCTGTTCACTTTAACAATCATTCTTCACCTTAGTTACCAAACTCTGATCTCTGCAATGGTCCTTCTGCACCACAGTCTCCAACCTCTGCTCTCTGTAACAATCCCTCTGAACCCCAGTCTAAAAATTCTGCTCTCTACAACAATCCCTTTGCACCCCAGTTTCCAAACTCTGCTCTCTGCAAAAGTCCTTTTGCACCCCAGTCTCAAACATCTGCTCCCTGCAACAGTCTTTCTGCACTCCTGTCTGACAACTCTGCTCTCTGCAATGATCATTTTGCACCCCAGTCTTCAAACTCTGCTTTATGTAACAGTCTTTCCGCACCTCAGTCTCCAACCTCTTTTTTCTGTAAGATCCTTCTGCACCCCAGGTTCCAAACTCTGCTCTCTGTAATATTCCTTCTGCTCCCCAGTCTCCAATCTCTGCTCTGTGAAACAGTCCTTCTGCTCCACAGTCTCCAAACTCTGTTCTCTGCAATAGTCCTTCTTCACCCGATTCTCTAAACTTTGTTCTCTGCAACAGTCCTTCTGAACCACAGTTTCCAACATCTACTCTCTGAAACAGTCCTTCTGTACCCTAGTCTCCAACGTATGCTCACTGTAACAGTCCTTCTGTACTGCAGTCTCCAAACTCTGCTCTCTCTAAAGGTCCTTCTGCACCACAGTCTCAAACCTCTGCTCTATGTATCAGTACTTCTGCACCCCAGTCTCCAACCTCTGCTCACTGTAACATTACCTCTGCACCTCAGTCTCCAAACTCGGTTCTCTGTGACAGTTCTTCTGCACCCAAGTCTCTAACCTCTTCTCTCTGCAACAGTCCTTCTTCACCCCAATATCAAAAATCTGCTCTCTGTAACAATTCTTCTGCACCTCAGTCTCCAACCTCTACTCTCTGTAACAGTCGTTCTGCACCTCAGTCTCCAACCTCTGCTTTGTGTAAGATTTTTATGCATCCAGTCTCCAAACTCTTCCCTCTGTATCAGTCCTTCTGCACCCTTTCTCCAAACCTTTCTCTCTGTAACAACCAGTCTCCAACCTCTGTTCTCTGTACCAGTCTTTCTGCACCCCAGTCTCAAACCTCTGCTCTCTACAATGATCTTTTTTCACCCCAGTCTCCAACGTCTGCTCTTTGCACCAGTCCTTCTGCAACCAAGTCTCCAACAACTGCTCTCTGCAACAGTCCTTCTGCACCTCAGTCTGAAAACTCTGTGCTCTGAAATGATCCTTCTGCACTCAAGTCTTTAAACACTGCTCTCTGTAACAGTCTTTCTGCTCCCGAGTCTCCAACCTCTGCACTCTGTAACAGGACCTCCGCAAGTCAGTCTCCAACGTCTGCTCTCTGCAACAGTCCTTCTGCACCCCAGTCTCCAACCTCTGCTCTCTACAACAGTCCTTCTGAACCCTACTTACGAACATCTTCTCTCTGCAACAGTCCTTCTTCACCCCAGTCTCCAACATCTGCTCTCTGCAACAGTTCTTCTGCACCTCAGTCTGAAAACTCTGCTCTCTGCAACGACACTTTTGCACCCCCAGTCTCCTACCTCTGCTCTCTGTAACAGTCCTTCTACACCTCAGTCACCCAAATCTGCTATCTGTAAGATCATTCTGACACCCAGTCTTTAATCTCTGCACTCTGTAACAGTCCTTTTGCACCCCAGTCTCCAAACTCTGCTCTCTGTAACAGTCCTTCTGCACCCCAGTCTCCAAACTCTGCTCTGTGTAATAGTCTTCTGCACCCCAGTTTCTATAATCTGCTCTCTTCAACAGTCCTTCTGCACACCAGTCTCCAACCTCTGCTCTCTGCAATGATCCTACTGCACCCCAGTCTCCAACCTCTGATCTCTACAAGAGTCTTTCTGCACCTCAGTCTCCAACTTCTGCTCTCTGTAAGATCCTTCTCCACCCCTGTCTCCAAGCTCTGCTCCTTTCAACCATCCTTCTGCACACCAGTCTCCAACCTCTACTCTATGTAACAGGACTTCTGAACCTCAATCTCCAATCACTGCTCTCTGCAACAGTCCTTCTGAACCACAGTCTCCAAACTTTGGTCTCTGTTAGATCCTTCTGCACTCCAGATTCTAAACTCTGTTCTCTATAACATTCCGTCTCTTCCCCAGTCTTTATCCTCTGCTTTGTGCAAGTGTCCTGTGGCACCTTAGTCTCCAACCTCTGTCCTCTGCAACAGTCTTTCTGCTCCCAGTCTCCAACATCTGCTCTCTGTAACAGTCCTTCTGTACCGCAGTCTCCAACCACTGCTCTCCGTAACTGGCCTTCTGCACCCATGTCTCCAAATACTGCCTTCGGTATCAGTCCTTCTGATCCTCAGTCTCAAACCTCTGCTCTCTGTAACTATCCTTCTGCACCTCAGTCTCCAACCTGTGCTCTCTGTATCATTCCTTTTGCACCCCAGTCTCCAACCTCTGCTCTCTGTAACAGTTTTTCTATACCGCAGTCTCCAAACTCTGGTCTCTGTAACGGTCCTTCTGCACCCCAATTTCCAACCTCTACTTTCTGTAACAGTCCTTCTGCACATCAGTGTGATACCTCTGCTCTCTACACAATCCTTCTGCACCCCAGTTTCAAAATATTTCTCTATGTAACAGTCCACTTGCACCTCAATCTCCACCATCTCCTCTACATAACAGGCCTTCTGCACACCAGTCTCCAAAGTCTTCTCTCTGTAGCAGGCCTTGTGCACCCCAGTCTGCAGAATTTGCTCTCTGCAACGATCCTTCTGCACCCCAGTCTCCATCCTCTGCTCTCTGCAATGATTCTAGTGCACCCCAATCTCCAACATCAGCTCTCTGCAACAGTCCTTCTGCAGCATATTCTCCAACATCTGCTCTCTACCACAGTCATTCTGCACCCTAGTTACCAACATCTGCTCTCTGCAACAGTCCTTCTGCTCCCCAGTCTCCAACATCTGCTCTCTGCAACAGTTCGTCTGCATCTCAGTCTGAAATTTCTGCTCTCTTCAACCACCCTTCTGCACCCCAGTCTCCTACCTCTGCTCTCTGTAACAGTCCTTCTTCTCCTCAGTCTCCCAACTCTGCTCTCTGTAAGATTCTTCTGCAACCCAGTCTTTAAACTTTGCACTCTGTAACATACCTTCTGCACAACAGTCTCCAACCTCTGCTCTCTGTAACAGGCCTTCTACACCACAGTCTCCAAACTTTACTCTCTGCAACGATTTTTCTCCACCCCAGTCTCCAACATCTGCTCTCTGCAACAGTCCTGTTGCTCCCCAGTCTCCAACTCTGCTCTGTATAAGATCCATCTGAACCCCAGTCTTCAACCTCTGCTCTCTGTAACAGTCCTTCTGCACCCCAGTCTTCAAACTCTGATCTCTGTAACAGTCCTACTGCAACTCAGTCTCCAACCACTGCTCTATGTAATAGTCCTTCTTTACCCCAGCCTCTGAAATCTGCTCTCTGCAACAATCCTTCTGCACCCCAGTCTCCAACATCTGCTCTCTGCAGCAGTCTTTATGAACCCCAGTCTCCAAACTCTGCTCTTTGCAACGATCCTTCTAAACCCATGTCTCCAACGTCTTCTCTCTGCAACAGTCCTTCTGCACCACAGTCTCCAACCTCTGCTCTCTTTAAGATCCTTCTGCACTCCAGTTTCCAAACTCTGCTTTCTGTAAGATCCATCTGAACCTTAGTCTTCAACCTCTGCTCTCTGTAACAGTCCTTCTGCACCCTAATCTTTAAACTTTGCACTCTGTAACAGTCATTCTGCACAACAGTCTTTAAACTCTGCTATCTGTAACAGGACTTCTGCACTCCAGTCTCCAACCTCTTCTCTCTGCAACGATTCTTCTCCACCCCAGTCTCAAACATCTGCTCTCTGCAACAGTCCTTATCACTCTAGTCTCCAAACTCTGCTCTCTGTAAGATCCATCTGAGCCCCAGTCTTCAACCTCTGCTCTCTGTAACAGTCGTTCCGCACCCCAGTCTTTAAACTTGGCACTTTGTAACAGTCATTCTGCACAACAGTCTTTAAACTCTGCTCTCTGTAACATGACTTCTGCATTCCAGTCTCCAACCTCTTCTCTCTTCAACGATTTTTATCCACCCCAGTCTCCAACATCTGCTCTCTGCAACAGTCCTTTGCACCCCAGTCTCCAAACTCTGCTCTCTGTAAGATCCATCTGAACCCCAGTCTCCAACCTCTGCTCTCTGTAACTGTCCTTCTGCACCCAAGTCATCAAACTCTGCTCTCTGTAACAGTCCTGCTTAACTCCAGTCTCCAATATCTGCTCTCTGCAACAGTACTTCTACACCCCAGTCTCCAAACTCTGCTCTCTGCAACGATCTTTCTGGACCCCAGTCTCCAACGTCTCCTCTCTGCAACAGTCCTTCTGCACGACAGTCTCCAACCTCTGCTCTCTGTAAGATCCTTCTGCACTCCAGTTTCCAGACTCTGCTCTTTGTAACATTATTTCTCCACCCCAGTCTCGAACCTCTATCATCTGAAACAGTACTTCTTCTCCCCAGACTCCAAGATCTGCTCTCTGTAACAGTCCTTTTGTACCGCGGTCTCCAAACTGTGCTCTTTGTAAGGGTCCTTCTATACCTCAGTCTCCAACCTCTGCTTTCTGTATCAGTCTGTCTTAACCCCAGTCTCTAACTTCTGTTCTCTGTGTCTAACCATGTGCACCTCAGTCTCCAACCTGTGATCTATGTAAGAATCCTTCTGCACACCAGTCTCCAACCTCTGCTCTTGGTAACAGTCCTATACCGCAGTCTCCAACCTCTGCTCTCTGTAACAGTCCTTCTGCACCCCAATTTCCAAACTCTTCTTCCTGTAACAGTCCTTCTTCACCTTACTCTCCAAACTCTACTATGTGTAACAGTCCTTCTACACCTCAGTTTCCAACGTCTGCTCTTTGTAACCGTCCTTCTTGACCTCAGTCTGAAACCTCTGCTCTCTGCACGATCCTTCTGCACCCCAGTCTCAAACCACTGCTCTCTGTAACAGTCCACCTGCACCTCAGTCTCCAACCTCTGCTCTCTGTAAGATCTTTCAGCAACCCAGTCTCCAAACTCTGCTCTCTATAACAATCCTTTTGTACCCCAGTCTCCAAACTCTCCTCTCTGCAACAGTCCTCCTGCACCCCAGTCTCAAACATCTGCTCTCTGCAACAGTCCTTCTAAACCTCAGTCTGAAAACTCTGCTCCCTTAAACCACCCTTCTGCATGCCAGTCTCCTAATTCTGCTCTCTGTAAAAGTCCTTCTGCACCTCATTCTCCCAACTCTGCTATCTGTAAGATCCTTCTACAACCCAGTCTTTAAACTCTGCACTCTGTAACAGTCCTTCTGCACAACAGTCTCCAAACTCTGCTCTCTGTAACAGGACTTCTGTATCCCAGTCCCAAACCTCTACTCTCTGTAACAGTCCTTCTGTACTTCAGTTTTTAAACACTTCTCTCTGTAATGGTCCTTCTGCACCCCACTCTCCAACCTCTGCTTTCTCTATAATTCATTCTGCACTCAAGTCTCCAACATCTGCTTTCTATAACAGTCCTTCTGCACCTCAGTCTACAACGTCTGCTCTCTACAACAGTCCTTTGGCACCCCAATCTCCAATCTCTGGTCTCTGCAAAAGTCCTTCTACACCAAAGTCTTTAACCTCTACACTCTGCAACAGTCCTTCTGCACCTCAGTCTCCAACCTCTTCTCTTTGCAAAGGTCTTTCTGCAAACCAATCTTCAACATCTGCTCTCTGTAAAAGTCCTTCTGCACCCCAATCTCCAAAATCTGCTCTTTGTAACAGTCCTTCGGCACCCCAGTCTCCACCCTCTGCTCTCTGCAATGATTCTTTTACACCCAAGTCTCCAAACTCTGCTGTCTGCAACAGTTCTTCTGCACCCCAGTCTCCAACATCTGCTCTCTGAAACAGTGTTTCTAAACCTCATTCTGAAAACTCAGCTCTCTGCAATGATCCTTGTGAAACAAAGTCTACAACCTCTGCTCTCTCTGACAGTCCTTCAGAACCTCAGTCACCAACCTCTGTTCTCCTTATCCTTATGCCACCCAGTCTCCAAACGCTGATCTATGTTACAGACCTTCTGCTCCCCAGTCTCCAAGCTCTGCTCTGCGTAACAGGTCTTCTGCACGTCAGTCTCCAACCTATTCTCTCTGCAACGATTTTTCTGCACCCCATTCTCCAACCTCTGCTCTCTGCAACAATCCTATTGCACCCCAGTCTCCAACCTCTGCTCTCTGTAAGATAATTTTGCACATCTGTCTCTAATCTCTGCTCTCTTTAACAGTACTTCTGTACCACAATCTCCAAACTCTATTCTCTGTAACGGTCCTTCTGCACCCCAGTCTCCAAACACTGCTCTATTCAACAGTCCTTTTGAACCTCAGTCTCGAAACATTGCTCTCTGTAACAGTTTTTCTTCACCTCAGTCTTAAGCAACTGCTCTCTGCAACAGTCCTTCTGCACCCCAGTCTCCAACCTCTGCTCTCTGCAATAATTTTTCTGCACCCCAGTCTCCAAACTTTCCTCTCTGTAAGATTTTTCTACACCCCAGTTTCCAAACTCTGCTCTCTGTAACATTCCTTCTGCACCCCAGTCTCCAACGTCTGCCCTTTGCAATGGTCCCTCTGCACCCCAGTCGTTAACCTTGTTCTCTACATCAGTTATTCTGTACCGCAGTCTTCAACCTCTGTTCTCTGTAAGGGTCCTTCTGCAACCCAGTCTCCAACCTCTGCTTTCTGTATAAGTCCTTCTGTACCACAGTCTCCAAACTCTGCTCTCTGTAACAGTCCTTCTGCACCTCACTCTTCAACCTCTGCTCTCTGCAACAGTCCTTCTGCACACCAGTCTTAAACCTCTGCTCTCTGCATCAGTCCTTCTGAACCCCAGTCTCTAACATCTGCTCTCTGCAACAGTCCTTCTCCACCCCAGTCTCCATCATCTGCTCTCTGTAACAGTCTTTCTGTACTGCAGTTTCCAAACTCTTCTCTCTGTTACGGTTCTTCTGCACCCCACTCTCCAACCTCTGCTTTCTCTATCAGTCCTTCTGCACTCACGTCTCCAACCTCTGCTCCCTGTAATAGTCCTTCTGCACCTCAGTCTCCTACGTCTGCTCTCTGCAACTGTCCTTCGGCACCCCAGTCTCCAACCTCTGCTCTCTGTTACAGTCCTTCTGTACTACAGTCTCCAACTTCTTCTCTCTGTAATGGTCCTTCTGGACCCCAGTCTCCAAACTCTGCTTTCTGTATCAGTCCTTCTGCACCCTCGTCTCTAAACTCTGCTTTCTGTAACAGTCCTTCTGCAACTCAGACTACAATTTCTGCTCTCTGCAACAATCCTTCTGCACCCTAATCTCCAAACTCTGCTCTCTGCAACAGCCCATCTGCACTTCAGTGTCCAAACTCTGCTCTCTGTAAGATTCTTCTGAAACCAAGTCTCCAACCTCTGCTTTCTGCAATGGACTTTCTGCACCCCAGCCTCTAACCTCTGTTCTCTACAACAGTTATTCTGCACCCCAGTCTCCAACCTCTGCTCTCTGTAACAGTTTCTCTGTACCGCAGTCTCCAACCTCTGTTCTCTGTAAGGGTCCTTCTGCACCCCAGTCTCCAACCACTGCTTTCTCTATCAGTCCTTTTGCACCACATTCTCCAAACTCTGCTCTCTGTAACAGGCCTTCTGCACCTCAGTCTGCAACCTCTGCTCTCTGCAATAGTCCTTCTGCATCCCAGTCTCTAACCTCTGCTCTCTGCAACAGTCCATCTGCACCACAGTAACCAACCTCTGCTTTCTGTATCAGTCCTTCTGCACCCCAGTCTTCAGCCTCTGCTCTCTGTAACAGTCCTTCTGCACCTCAGTCTCCAACCTCTACATTCCTCAGCAGTCCTTCTCCACTCTAGTCTGCTAGCTCTGCTCTCAGTAACAGTCCTTCTGCACCTTAGTCTGAATACTCTTCTCTCTGGAACAATCCTTCTGCATCTCAGTCTCAAACCTCTTCTCTGTGTAACAGTCCTTATGTACCTCAGTCTCCAAACTTTTGTCTCTGTAAGATCCTTTTGCAACCCACTCTTTACACTCTGCTCTCTGTAACTGTCCTTCTGCATCCCAGTCTCCAAGCACTGCTCTGTAACAGGCCTTCTGCACCACAATCTCCAACCTATGATGTCTATAACAGGCCTTTTGACCCCAGTCTCCAAACTCTTCTCTCTTCAACTATCCTTCTGCACCCCAGTCTCTAACCTCTGCTCTCTGCACCAGTCCTCCTGCACCCCAGTCTCAAACCTATGCTGTCTGTAAGATCCTTCTGCACACCTGTCTCCAACCTCTGCTCTCTGTATAAGTACTTTTGAAAAGCAGTCTCGAACTCTGCTCTCTGTAAGGGTCCTTCTGCATTTCAATCTCCAATCTTTGCTCTCTGCAACACTCCTTCTGCAAACCAGTTTCCAAAATTATCTCTGTGAAATAGATTTTCTGCACATGAGTCTCCAACCTGTGCTCTCTGTAAAAGTCCTACTGCACCCCAGTCTTCAACCTGTGCTTTGTGTAAAAGTCCTTCTGCACCGCAGTCTCCAAAGTCTGCTCTCTGTAACAGTCCTTCTGCACCCCAGTCTCCAAAGTCTGCTCTCTGTAACAGTCCTTCTGCACCCCAGTCTCCAACCACTTGTCTCTGCAACAGTGCTTCAGCACCCAAGTCTCCAACATCTGCTCTCTGCAACAGTCCGTCTACACCCCAGTCCACAACTTCTGCTCTCTGCAACAGTCCTTCTACTTCCTAGTCTCGATACTCTGCTCGCCACAACGATCCTTCTGCACCCCAATCTCCAACCTCTGTTCTCTTCAACAGTTCTTCTGCACTCCAGTATCAAACCTCTGCTCTCTGTAAGGGTCCTTATGCACCCAGTATCCAACCTCTGCTTTCTGTATCAGTCATTTTCCACCACCGTCTCAAAAATCTGCCCACTGTAACAGTCCTTCTGCAACTCTGTCTCAAAACTCTGCTCTCTGCAACAGTCCTTCTGCACCTCAGTCTCCAACCTCTGCTCTCTGTAAGGGTCCTTCGGCACCCGAGTCTCCAACCTCTGCTTTCTGTATCAGTCCTTCTGCACCACAGTCTCCAACCTCTTCTCTCTGTAACAGTGCTTCTGCACCTCAGTCTCCAACTTTTGCTCTCCTTAATATCTTTCTGCAACCCAGTATTCAAACACTGCTCTCTGTACCAATCTTTCTGCACCCCAAACTCCAAACTCTGCTGTCTTTAACAGGCCTTCTGCTCCCCAGTCTCTGAACTCTGCTTTCTCTATCAGTCTTTCTTCACCTCAGTCTCCAACCTCTGGTCTCTGCAAAAATTTTTCTGCACCCCAGTCTTCAACCTCTGCTTACTCTATCAGTCCTTCTGCACTCAATCTCCAACCTGTTCTCTGTAACTGTCCTTCTGCCTTTCAGTCTCTAACGTCTGCTAGCTGCAACAATCTTTCGGAACCCCAAACTTCAACCTCTGCTCTCTGCAACAGTCCTACACCCAAGTCTCCAACCTCTGCACTCTGCAACCTCTTCTCTTTGCAAAGGTCTTTCTGCACCTCAGTCTTCAACATCTACTCTCTGTAACAGTTTTTCTGCACCTCAGTCGCCAACCTCTGCTCTCTGTAAGATCCTTCTAAAAACGAGTCTCCAAACTCTGCTTTCTATAACAGTCCTTCTGCACCCTAGTCTCAAAATTCTGCAGTCTGTAAAACTCCTTCGGCACTCCAGTCTGCACCCTATGTTCTCTGCAATGATCCTTCTAAACCCAAGTCTCCAACCTTTGCTCTCTGCAACAGTTCTTCTGCACCCCAGTCCCCTACATCTGCTCTCTGCAACAGTTTTTCTAAACCTCATTCTGAAAACTCTGCTCTCTGAAAGGATCCTTCTAGACCCCAGTTTCCAACCTCTGCTCTCTCTGACAGTCCTTCGGCACCTCAGTCTCCAACCTCTGCTTTCTGTAAGATCCTTATGTCATTCAGTCTCCAAACTCGGCTGTGTGTTACATGTCATCTGCTCCCCAGTCTCCAAGCTCTGCTTTATGTAACAGGCCTTCTGCACCTCAGTATCCAACATCTTCTCTCTATAAAAATCCTTCTGCACCCCATTCTCCAAAATCTGCTCTCTGCATCAGTCCTATTGCACCCCAGTCTCCAACCTCTGCTCTCTGTAAGATCCTTCTGCACACCTGTCTCAAACCTCTGCTCTCTTTAACAGTCCTTCTGTACAGCAGTCTCTAACCTCTATTCTCTATAACAGTCTTTCTGCACCCCAGTCTCCAAACACTGCACTCTGCACAGTCCTTCTGCACCCAGTCTCCAACCTCTCTTCTCTGCGACAGTCCTTCTGCACCTTAGTCTTTAAACACTGATCTCTGTAACAGTTTTTCTACAACTCAGTCTTCAACAACTGCTCTCTGCAACAGTCCTTCTTCAACCCAGTCTCCAAACTCTGCTCTCTAGAACAGTCCTTCTATACACCAGTCTCCATAATCTACTCTCTGCAACGATCCTTCTGCACCCCAGTCTCCAAAGTCTGCTCTCTGCAACAATTCTTCTGCACCCCAGTCTCAAAAATTTCCTCTCTGTAAGATCGTTCTGGACCCCAGTCACCAAACTCTGCTCTCAGTATTAGTCCTTCTGCACCCCCAGTCTCCAAACACTGCTCTCTGTAACAGTTTTTCTGCACCTCAGTCTTCAAGAACTACTCTCTGCAACAGTCCTCCTGCACCCCAGTCTCCAACGTCTGCTCTCTAAAACAGTCCTTCAATACCACAGTTTCCATAATCTACTTTCTGCAATGATCCTTCTGCACCCCAGTCTCCAACGTTTGCTCTCTGCAACAATCGTTCTGCACCCAAGTCTCCAAACATTCCTCTCTTTAAGATTCTTCTGCACCCCAGTTTCCACGCTCTGCTCTTACAGTCCTTCTGTACCACAGTCTCCAAACTCTGCTCCCTGTAACGGTCCTTCTGCACCCCAGTCTCCAAACACTGCTTTCTATATCAGTCCTTCTGCACCATAGTCTCCAACGTCTGCTCTCTGCTACAGTCCTACTGAACCCCAGTCTTCATCATCTAATCTTTGCAACAGTCCTTCTGCACCCCAGTCTCCAACCTTTGCTCTCTGTAATACTCCTTCTGCACTGCAGACTCCAACCTCTGCTCTCTGTAATGGTCCTGCTGTACCCCAGTCTCCAAAATCTGCTTTCTGTATCATTCCTTCTGCACCCCTGTCTCAATCCTCTGCTCTCTATAACAGATCTTCTGCACCTCAGTCTCCAACTTCTGCTCTATACAACAGTCCTTCTGCACCTCAATATCCAAACTCTGTTCTTTGTAACAATCCTTCTGCACCCCAGTCTCCAAATTCTGCTCTCTGCAAAGGTTATTTTTCACCCCACTCTCCAACCTCTGCTCGCTGTAATATGCTTCTTTACCCCAGTGTCCAAACTCTACTCTCAGTAACAGTTCTTCTGCACTGCAGTCTCCAAACTCTGCTCTCTGTAACAATTCTTCAGTACCTCAGTCTCCAAACTCTGCTCTCTGCAAACGTCCTTCTGCAACCTGTCTTAAACCTCTGTTCTTGCAACAGTCCTTCCGCTCCCCAGTCTCCAATCTCTGCTCTTTGTAAAAGTCTTTTTTGCACCCCAGTCTCCAATCTGAGCTCTCTGTAATGGTTCTTCGGCACCCCAGTCTCAAACCTCTGCTTACTTACCAGTCTTGCACCCCAGTCTCCAAACTCTGCTCTCTGCAACAATTTTTCTGCACCCCAGTCTCCTACGTCTGCTCTCTACAACAGTCCTTCTGCATTTAAGCCTCTAACCTCTGGTCTCTGTAAGAAGCTTCTGCACCCCAGTCTTTAACCTCTGCTGTCTTCAAAGGTCCTTCTGCACCTCAGTCGCCAACCTTTGTTCTCTGCAACAGTCCTTCTGCAACGCAGTATCCAACCTCTGCTCTCTGAAACAGTCCTTCTGCACCTCAGTCTCCAACCTCTGCTCTCTGCAACAATACTTCTGCACCCCAATCTCCTACGTCTGCTCTCTACAGCAGTCCTTTTGCACCCAAGTCCCCAACCTCTGCTCTCTGGAACAGTTCTCCTGCACCGCAGTCCCCACACTCTGCTCTCTGTAATGGTCCTTCTGCACCCCAGTCTCTAAACTCTGCTTCCTGTATCAGTCATTCTGCACCTCAGTCTCCAACCTCTGCTCTCTGTAACAGTCTGTTTGCACCTCAGTCTTCAAACTTTGCTCTCTGCATTTGTCCATCTGCACCTCAGTATCCAACCTCTACTCTCTGTAACAGTCCTTATGCATCTCAGTATCCAACCTCTACTCTCTGGAAGATACTTTTGCAAACCAATCTCCAAAATCTGCTCTCTGTAACAGTCTTTCTGCACCCCTTCTCCAAACTCTGCTCTCTGTAACAGGCTTTCTGCACCCCAGTCTCAGACATCTCCTCTCTGGAACAGTCCTTCTTCACACAAATCTCCAACCTCTGCTCTCTGCAACAGTCCTTCTGCACCCCAGTCTCCAACATCTGCTCTCTGCATTAGTCCTTCTGCACCTCAACTGAATATTATGCTCTCTTCCACGATCTTTCTGCACCCCAGTCTTCAACCTCTGTTCCTGCAACAGTCTTTCTGCATCCCAGTCTCCAACTTCTGCTCTCTGTAACAGTCCTTCTGCACCCCAGTCTCCAAATTCTGCTCTCTGCAAGAGTCCTTCTGAAACCCAGTCTCCAACCTCTTCGGTCTGCAACAATAATTCTGCACCCTAGTCTCCAACATCTGCTTTCTGTATCAGTCCTGCACCCCAGTCTCCAAAATCTGCTCTCTGCAACAGTTCTTCTTCACCTCAGTCTCCAACCTCTGTTCTCTTTAACAGTCCTTCTGCACACGAGTCTCCAGTCTCTGCTCTCTCCAACGATCTTTCTTCACCCCAGTGTCAAACTCTGCTCTCTGTAACAGTCCTTCTGCACCACAGTCTCCAACCTCTGCTCTCTGCAAAACTCCTTCTATAGCCCAGTCTCAAAACTCTGCTTTCTGTAAGATCCTTCTGCACACCTGTATCTAACCTCTGATCTCTGTAATGGTCTTTCTTCATCTCCATCTCCAAACTCTGCTTTCTGTATCAGTTTTTCTGCACCAAAGGCTTCAAACTCTGCTCTCTGTAACGGTCTTTCTGCACCCCGTCTCCAACCTCTGCTCTCTGCAACAGTCTTTCTGCACGCCAGATAAAAACTCTGCACTCTGCAACATTCCTTCTGTACCCCAGTCTCCAAACTCTGCTCTCTGTATCAGTCCTTCTGCACCCAAGTCTCCAAAATCTACTGTCTGTAACAGTTCTTCTGCACCTCAGTCTCCAACTTATGCTCCCTTTAACAATCCTTCTGCACATCAGTCTCCAACATCTTCTTTCAGCAACGGTCCTTATGCACCCCAGTCTCCAACTGCTGTTCTCTGCAACAGTCTTTCCGCACCACAGTCTACAACATCTGCTCTCTGTAACAGTCTTTCTGTACTGCAGTCTCCAACCTCTGCTCTCTGTAACAGGCCTTCTGCACCCCAGTCTCCTAAATCTGCTCTTTGCAACAGTCTTCCTGCACCAAGTTTCCGTACTTCGCTCGCTTTATGATGCTTCTGCACCCCAGTCTCCCAACTCTGCCCTCTGTATCAGTCCTTCTGCACCCCAGTCTCCAATCTCTGCTCTCTGGAACAGTACTTCTTCACCTCAGTCTCCAAACTCTTCTCTTTGTATGATGCTTCTGCACCCCAGTCTACAACCTCTGCTCTCGGAAACAGTCCTTCTACGCTTTAGTCTTCATAATCTGCTATACAACAGTCTTTCTGCAACCCAGTCTCCAAAGTCTGCTCTCTGCAGCAGTCCTTCTACAACCAAGTCTATAAACTCTGCTCTCTGCAACAGTCCTTCTACAAAGCAGTCTCCATACTCTGCTCCCCCCAATAATCCTTCTGCACCCCAGTATCTAAAACATACTCTCTGTAACAGTCCTTCTGTACTATAGTCTCCAAACTCTTTTCTCCGTAAGTGTCCTTATGTACTCCAGTATCCAACCTCTGCTTTCTGTATCAGTCGTTTTGAACCCCAGTCTCCAAACTATGCACTCTGTATCAGTCCTTCTGCAACTCAATCTGCAACCTCTGCTTTCTGAAACAGTCCTCTTGAACCCCAGTCTCCATCCTCTGCTCTCTGCAAAAGTCCTTTTGCACACCAGTCTCCAACATCTGCTCTCTGCAACAGTTCTTCTCCACCCCAGTCTCCAACATCTGCTCTTTTTAATAATCCTTCTGTACTGCAGTCTCCAACCACTGCTCTCTGTTAGGGTCCTTCTGCACACGAGTCTCCAAGCTCTGCTTTCTGTCTTAGTCTTCTGCACCCGAGTCTCCAACCTTTGTTCTGTGTAACTGTCCTTCTGCAACTTAGTCTCCAACCTCTGCTCTCTGCTACAGTCCTTCGTCACCCCAATCTCCAACCTCTACTCTCTGCAACAGTACTTCTACACCTTAGTCTAAAACCTCTGCTCTCTGCAACAGTCTTTCTGCACCCCAGTCTGCAACCTCAGCTCTCTTTATCAATCACTCTGCACCTCAATCTCCAAGCTCTGCTCTCTGCAACGGTCCTTCTGCACCTCGGACTCCAAACACTACTCTCTGCAACAGTACTTCTGCACCTCAGTCTCCAACCTCTGATCTCTGTAAGACCCTTCTGAAACCCAGTCTGCAAACTCTGCCCACTATAAAAGTCTTTCTCCACCCCATCTCCAAACTCTGCTCTCTGTAATAATAATTCTGCACCTCAGACTCCAACCTCTTCTCTCTGCAAAGGTGCTTCTGCACCTCAGTCTCCAACCTCTGTTCTCTGCAACAGTCCTTCTGCACCCCATTCTCCAACCTCTCCACTCTGTAGCAGTCCTTCGGTACCGGAGTCTCCAACCTCTGCTCTCTTTATCCGTCCTTCTGCACCCCAGTCTCCAACATCCGCTTTCTCAATAAGTCATTCTGAACCAACTCTCCTACCTCTGCTCTCTTTAACAGTCGTTCTGCACCTCAGTCTCTAAACTCTGCTTTCTGTAACAGTCATCCTGCACCCCAGTCTTCAACCTCTGCTCTCTACAACATTCATTTTGCACCCCAGTCTCCTACCTGTGCTCTCTGTAAAAGTCCTTCTGCACATCAGTCTCCAACCTCTTCTCTCAGCAACGGTCCTTATGCACCCCAGTCTCCAACTTCCTTTCTCTGCAGTTGTCCTTCTGCACCTCAGTCTCCAATTTCTGCTCTCTGTCAGAGGCCTTCTGCACTCCAGTCTCCAACCTCTACTCTCTGTAACAGTCTTTCTGCACGTAAGTCTCCAAATTCTGCTCTCTGCAAGAGTCCTTCTGAAACCCAGTCTCCAACCTCTTCTGTCTGCAACAATAATTCTGCACCCCAGTCTCCAACATCTGCTTTCTGTATCAGTCCTGCAACCCAGTCTCCAAAATCTGCTCTCTGTCACAGTTCTTCTTCACCTCAGTCTCCAACCTCTTCTCTCTTTAACAGTCCTTCTGCACACGAGTCTCCAGTCTCTGCTCTCTGCAACGATCCTTCTTTACCCCAGTGTCCAAACTCTGCTCTCTGTAACAGTCCTTCTGCACCACAGTCTTTAACCTCTGCTCTCTGCAACAGTTTTTCTGCACACCAGTCTCAAACATCTGCTTCCTGTGAGATCCTTCTGCACACCTGTATCCAGCCTCTGATCTCTGTAATGGTTTTTTTTTTTTATCCCCGTCTCCAAACTCTGCTTTCTGTATTAGTCCTTTTGCACTACAGGCTTCAAACTCTGCTCTCTGTAACAGTCTTTCTGCACCCCGTCTCCAACCTCTGCTCTCTACAAAAGTCTTTCTGCACGCCAGTTTAAATCTCTGCATTCTGCAACATTCCTTCTGTACCCCAGTCTCCAAACTCTGCTCTTTGTATCAGTCCTTCTGCACCCAAGTCTCCAAACTGTACTGTCTCTAACAGTTCATCTGCACCTCAGTCTCCTACTTATGCTCCCTGTAAAAATCCTGCACATCAGTCTCCAACCTCTTCTCTCAGCAACGGTCCTTATGCACCCCAGTCTCCAACTGCTGTTCTCTGCAACAGTCTTTCTGCACCACAGTCTACAACATCTGCTCTCTGTAACAGTCCTTCTGTACTGCAGTCTTCAACCTCTGCTCTCTGTAACAGGCCTTCTGCACCCAAGTCTCCAAACTCTGCTCTCTTTAACAGTCCTTCTGCACCCCAGTCTCCAAAATCTGCTCTCTGCAACAGTCTTTCTGCACCAAGTTTCCATACTTCGCTCGCTTTATGATGCTTCTGCACCCCAGTCTCCCTACTCTGCCCTCTGTATCAGTCCTTCTGCACCCCAGTCTCCAATCTCTGCTCTCTGGAACAGTACTTCTTCACCTCAGTCTCCAAACTATTCTCTTTTTATGATGCTTCTGCACCCCAGTCTACAACCTCTGCTCTCGGAAACAGTCCATCTACGCTTTAGTCTCCATAATCTGCTATACAACAGTCTTTCTGCACCCCAGTCTCCAACCTATGATCTCTGTAAGCTAATTCTGCACACCTGTCTCCAACCTCTGCTCTATGCAACAGTCCTTCTGCACCCCAGTCTCAAAAGTCTGCTCTCTGCAGCAGTCCTTCTACAACCAAGTCTATAAACTCTCCTCTCTGCAACAGTCCTTCTACAACCCAGTCTCCATACTCTGCTCCCCCCAATAATCCTTCTGCACCCCAGTATCTAAAACATGCTCTCTGTAACAGTCCTTCTGTACCATAGTCTCCAAACTCTTTTCTTCGTAAGTGTCCTTATGTACTCCAGTATCCAACCTCTGCTTTCTGTATCAGTCGTTTTGAACCACAGTCTCCAAACTCTGAACTCTGTATCAGTCCTTCAGAAACTCAGTCTGCAACCTCTGCTTTCTGAAACACTCTTCTTGAACGCCAGTCTCCATCCTCTGCGCTCTGAAAAAGTCCTTTTGCACACCAGTCTTTAACATCTGCTCTCTAAACAGTTCTTTTCCACCCCAGTCTCCAAACTCTGATCTTTTTAATAGTCTTTCTGTACTGTAGTCTCAAACCACTGCTCTCTGTGAGGGTCCTTCTGCACACTAGTCTCCAAGCTCTGCTTTCTGTATCAGTCCTTCTGCACCCGAGTCTCCAACCTTTGTTTTGTGTAACTTTCCTTCTGCACTTTAGTATCCATCCTCTGCTCTCTGCTACAGTCCTTCTTCACCCAAATCTCCAACCTCTACTCTCTGCAACAGTCCTTCTGCACCTCAGTCTCCTACCTCTACTCTCTGTAACAGTGTTTCTGCACCCAAGTCTCCAAACTCTGCTCTCTGCAACACTGCTTCTACACCACAATCTCCAACCTCTGCTCTCTGCAAAACTCCTTCTACACCACAGTCTCAAAACTCTGCTCCCTGTAAGATCCTTCTGCACACCTGTATCCAACCTCTGATCTCTGTAACGGTCCTTTTTCATCCCCGTTTCCAAACTCTGCTTTCTGTATCAGTCCGTCTGCACCACAGGCTTCAACCTCTGCTCTCTGTAACAGTCCTTCTGCACCCCGTCTCCAACCTCTGCTCTCTGCAACAGTCCTTCTGCACGCCAGATTAAAACTCTGCACTCTGCAACATTCCTTCTGTACCCCAGTCTCCAACCTCTGCTCTCTGTATCAGTTCTTCTGCACCCAAGTCTCCAAACTCTACTCTCTGTAACAGTCCTTCTGCACCTCATTATCTAACCTATGCTCTCTGTAACAATCCTTCTGCACATCAGTCTCCAACCTCTTCTCTCAGCAACGGTCCTTATGCACCCCAGTCTCCAAGTTCAGTTCTCTGCAATAGTCCTTCTGCACCGCAGTCTGCAACATCTGCTCTCTGTAACAGTCCTTCTGTACTGCAATCTCCAACCTCTGCTCTCTGTAACAGGCCTTCTGCACCCAAGTCTCCAAACTCTGCCCTCTTTAACAGTCCTTCTGCACCCCAGTCTCCAAAATCTGCTCTCTTCAACAGTCTTTCTGCACCATGTTTCCATACTTCGCTCGCTGTATGATGCTTCTGCACCCCAGTCTCGCAACTGTGCCCTCTGTATCAGTCCTTCTGCACCCCAGTCTCCAATCTCTGCTCTCTGCAACAGTGCTTCAGCACCTCAGTCTCCAAACTCTGCTCTTTGTATGATGCTTCTGCACCCCAGTCTACAACCTCTGCTCTCGGAAACAGTCCATCTACACCTTAGTCTCTATAATCTGCTATGCAACAGTCCTTCTACACCCCAGTCTCCAACCTATGCTCCCTGTAAGATAATCCTGCACACCTGTCTCCAACATCTGCTCTCTGTAACAGTCCTTCTGTAACGCAGTCTCCAACCTCTGCTATATGCAACAGTCCTTCTGCACCCCAGTCTCCAGTCTGCTCTCTGCAGCAGTCCTTCTAAAACCCAGTCTACAAACTCTGCTCTCTGCAGTAGTCCTTCTACAACCCAGTCTCCATATTCTGCTCACCCCAATGATCCTTCTGCACCCCAGTCTCGAACCCATTCTCTCTGTAACAGTCCTTCTGTACCGCAGCCTCCAAACTCTTTTCTCCGTGTGTGTCCTTATGTACTCCAGTATCCAACCTCTGCTTTCTGTATCAGTCGTTTTGAACCACAGTCTCCAAACTATGCCCTCTGTATCAGTCCTTCTGCAACTCAGTCTGCAACCTCTGCTTTCTGAAAAAGTCCTCTTGAACTCCAGTCTCCATCCTCTGCTCTCTGCAACAGTCTTTTTGCACCCCAGTCTCCAACATCTGCTCTCTGCAACAGTTCTTCTCCACCCCAGTCTCCAACGTCTGCTCTTTTTAACAGTCCTTATGTACTGTAGTCTCCAACCACTGCTCTCTCTAAGGGTCCTTTTGTACAGGAGTCTCCAAGCTCTGCTTTCTGTCTTAGCCTTCTTCACCCGAGTCTCCAACCTTTGTTCTGTGTAACTGTCCTTCTGCACCTTAGTCTCCAACCTCTGCTCTCTGCTACAGTCCTTCTTCACCAAAATCTCCAACCTCTACTATCTGAAACAGTACTTCTACACCTTACTCTAAAACCTCTGCTCTCTGCAACAGTCCTTCTGCACCCCAGTCTCCAACATCTGCTCTCTGTAACAGGTTTTCTGCAACCCAGTCTCCAAAGTCTGCTCTCTGCAGCAGTCCTTCTAAAACCCAGTCTACAAACTCTGCTCTCTGCAATAGTCCTTCTACAACCCAGTCTCTATATTCTGCTCACCCCAATGATCCTTCTGCACCCCAGTCTAGAACCCATGCTCTCTGTAGCAGTCCTTCTGTACCGCAACCTCCAAACTCTTTCCTCCGTGAGTGTCCTTATGTACTCCAGTATCCAACCTCTGCTTTCTGTATCAGTTGTTTTGAACCACAGTCTCCAAACTATGCCCTCTGTATCAGTCCTTCTGCAACTCAGTCTGCAACCTCTGCTTTCTGAAACAGTCCTCTTGAATCCCAGTCTCCATCCTCTGCTCTCTGCAAAAGTCCTTTTGCACACCAGTCTCCAACATCTGCTCTCTGCAACAGTTCTTCTCCACCCCAGTCTCCAACATCTGCTCTTTTTAATAGTCCTTCTGTACTGCAGTCTCCAACCACTGCATTCTGTAAGGGTCCTCCTGCACACGAGTCTCCAAGCTCTGCTTTCTGTCTTAGTCTTCTGCACCTGAGTCTCCAACCTTTGTTCTGTGTAACTGTTCTTCTGCACCTTAGTCTCCAAACTCTGCTCTCTGCTACAGTCCTTTTTCACCCCAATCTCCGACCTCTACTCTCTGCAACAGTACTTCTACTCCGCAGTCTAAAACCTCTGCTCTCTGCAACAGTCCTTATGCACCCCAGTCTGCAACCTCTGATCTCTTTATCAATCATTATGCACCTCAGTCTTCATGCTCTGCTCTCTTCAACGGTCCTTCTGCACCACGGTCTCCAAACTCTACTCTCTGCAACAGTGCTTCTGCACCTCAGTCTCCAACCTCTGATCTCTGTAAGACCCTTCTGAAACCCAGTCTGCAAACTCTGCTCACTATAACAGTCTTTCTGCACCCCATCTCCAAACTCTGCTCTCTGTAACAATAATTCTGCACCTCAGTCTTCAACCTCTTCTCTCTGCAAAGGTGCTTCTCCACTCCAGTCTCCAACCTCTGTTCTCTGCAACAGTCCTTCTGCACCCCATTCTCCATACTCTGCACTCTGTAGTAGTCCTACTGTACCAGAGTCTCCAACCTCTGCTCTCTTTATCCGTTCTTCTGCACCCCAGTCTCCAACATCTGCTTTCTCAGTAAGTCCTTCTGAACCCACTCTCCTACCTCTGCTCTATTTAACAGTCGTTCTGCCCCTCAGTCTCTAAACTCTGCTTTCTGTAACAGTCCTCCTGCACCCCAGTCTTCAACCTCTGCTCTCTGCAACATTCATTTTGCACCCCAGTCTCCTACCTGTGCTCTCTGTAAAAGTCCTTCTGCACATCAGTCTCCAACCTCTTCTCTCAGCAACGGTCCTTATGCACCCCAGTCTCCAACTTCTATTTTCTGCAGCTGTCCTTCTGCACCTCAGTCTCCAATCTCTGCTCTCTGTCAGAGGCCTTCTGCACTCCAGTCTCCAACCTCTTCTCTCTGTAACAGGCCTTCTGCACCCAAGTCTCCAAACTCTGCTCTCTTTAACAGTCCTTCGGCACCCCAGTCTTCAACCTCTGCTCTCTGCAACAGTCTTTCTGCACCTCAGTCTTCATACTTCGCTCGCTGTAAGATACTTCTGCACACCAGTCTCCCAACTCTGCCCTCTGTATCTGTCCTTCTGCACCCCAGTCTCCAATCTCTGCTCTCTGCAACAGTTCTTCTGAACCTCAGCCTCCAAACTCTGCTCTCTGTATGATGTTTCTGCACCCCAGTCTACAACCTCTGCTCTCTGTAACAGTCCTTCTACACCCTTGTCTCCATAATCTGATTCTGCACACCAGTCTCCCAACTCTGCCCTCTGTATCTGTCCTTCTGCACCCCAGTCTCCAATCTCTGCTCTCTGCAACAGTTCTTCTGCACCCCAGTCTCCAACCTATGCACTCTGTAAGATAATTTTGCACACCTGTCTCCAACCTCTGCTCTCTGTAACAGTCCTTCTGTACTGCAGTCTCCAAACTCTGCTCTCTGTAACGGTCCTTACGCACCAGAGTCTCCAAACTCTGCGGTATGTATCAGTCATTCTGCACCCCAGTCTCCGAACTCTGCTCTCTGTAACAGTCCTTCTGCACCTCAAACTCCAACCTCTGTTCTCTGCAAAAGTTCTT
The DNA here is from genome assembly GCF_052094955.1 of Ictidomys tridecemlineatus. Lineage (NCBI taxonomy): Eukaryota > Metazoa > Chordata > Mammalia > Rodentia > Sciuridae > Ictidomys > Ictidomys tridecemlineatus. The sequence goes on from NW_027521207.1 coordinate 90,196, forward strand.
CTGCGCCCCAATCTCCAACCTTTGCTCTCTGCAACAGTCGTTCTGCACCTCAGTGTGCAAACTCTGCTCTCTGTAAGATTCTTCTGAAACCCATTCTTCAACCTCTGCTTTCTCCAATGGTTCTTCTGCACCGAAGTCTCCAAACTCTGATCTCTACAACAGTTATTCTGCTCCCCAGTCTAAAACCTCTCCTCTCTGTAACAGTCCTTCTGTACCGCAGTCTCCAACCTCTGTTCTCTTTAAGAATCCTTCTGCACCACATTCTCCAACCTCTGCTTTCTGTATCAGTCCTTCTGCACCACATTCTCGAAACTCTGCTGTCTGCATCAGTGCTTCTGCACTTCAATCTCCAACCTCTGCTGTCTGCAATATTCCATATGCACCCCAGTCTCCAAATACTGCTCTCTGCAACATTCCTTCTGCACCACAGTCTCCAACCTCTGCTCTCTGCTACAGTCCTTCATCACCCCAATCTCCAACTTCTACTCTCTGCAACAGTACTTCTACTCCCCAGTCTAAAACCTCTGCTCTCTGCAACAGTCCTTCTGCACCCCAGTCTCCAACCTCTGCTCTCTTTATCAATCATTATGCACCTCAGTCTCCAAGCTCTGCTCTCTGCAAGGGTCCTTCTGCACCGCGGTCTCCAAACTCTACTTTCTGCAACAGTGCTTCTGCACCTCAGTCTTCAACCTCTGATCTCTGTAAGACGCTTCTAAAACCCAGTATGCAAACTCTGCTCACTGTAACAGTCTTTCTGCACCCCATCTCCAAACTGTGCTCTCTGTAACAATAATTCTGCACCTCAGTCTCCAAACTCTTCTCTCTGCAAAGGTGCTTCTGCACCCCAGTCTCCAACCTCTGTTCTCTGCAACAGTCCTTCTGCACCCCATTCTCCAACCTCTCCACTCTGTAGCAGTCCTTCTGTACCATAGTCTCCAACCTCTGCTCTCTTTATCCGTCCTTCTGCACCCCAGTCTCCAACATCTGCTTTCTCAGTAAGTCCTTCTGAACCCACTCTCCTACCTCTGCTCTATTTAACAGTCGTTCTGCCCCTCAGTCTCTAAACTCTGCTTTCTGTAACAGTCCTCCTGCACCCCAGTCTTCAACCTCTGCTCTCTGCAACATTCATTTTGCACCCCAGTCTCCTACCTGTGCTCTCTGTAAAAGTCCTTCTGCACATCAGTCTCCAACCTCTTCTCTCAGCAACGGTCCTTATGCACCCCAGTCTCCAACATCTGTTCTCTGCAGCTGTCTTTCTGCACCTCAGTCTCAAATCTCTGCTCTCTGTCAGAGACCTTCTGCACTCCAGTCTCCAACCTCTTCTTTCTGTAACAGGCCTTCTGCACACAAGTCTCCAAACTCTGCTCTCTTTAACAGTCCTTCTGCACCCCAGTCTCCAACCGCTGCTCTCTGCAACAGTCTTTCTGCACCTCAGTCTTCATACTTCGCTCGCTGTAAGATACTTCTGCACACCAGTCTCCCAACTCTGCCCTCTGTATCTGTCCTTCTGCACCCCAGTCTCCAATCTCTGCTCTCTGCAACAGTTCTTCTGAACCTCAGCCTTCAAACTCTGCTCTCTGTATGATGCTTCTGCACCCCAGTCTACAACCTCTGCTCTCTGTAACAGTCCTTCTACACCCTTGTCTCCATGATCTGATTCTGCACACCACTCTCCCAACTCTGCCCTCTGTATCTGTCCTTCTGCACCCCAGTCTCCAATCTCTGCTCTCTGCAACAGTTCTTCTGCACCCCAGTCTCCAACCTATGCACTCTGTAAGATAATTTTGCACACCTGTCTCCAACCTCTGCTCTCTGTAACAGTCCTTCTGTACTGAAGTCTCCAACCTCTGTTCTCTGTAACGGTCCTTACGCACCAGAGTCTCCAAACTCTGCGGTATGTATCAGTCATTCTTCACCCCAGTCTCCGACCTCTACTCTCTGTAACAGTCCTTCTGCACCTCAAACTCCAATCTCTGTTCTCTTTAAAAGTTCTTCTGTGCCCCAATCTCCAACCTCTGCTCTCTGCAACAGTCGTTCTGCACCTCAGTGTGCAAAATCTTCTCTCTGTAAGAACCTTCTGAAACCCAGTCTTCAACCTCTGCTTTCTGCAATGGTCCTTCTGCACTGAAGTCTCCAAACTCTGATCTCTACAATAGTTATTCTGCTCCCCAGTCCAAAACCTCTGCTCTCTGTAACAGTCGTTCTGTACCGCAGTCTCCAACCTCTGTTCTCTTTAAGCATCCTTCTGCACCACATTCTCCAACCTCTGCTTTCTGTATCAGTCCTTCTGCACCACATTCTCGAAACTCTGCTGTCTGTATCAGTCCTTCTGCACTTCAGTCTCCAACCTCTGCTGTCTGCAATATTCCATATGCACCCCAGTCTCCAAATACTGCTCTCTACAAAATTCCTTCTGCACCCCAGTTTCCAACATCTGCTCTCTGCAACAGTCCTTCTCCAACCCAATCTCCATACTCTGATCCCTGCAACAGTTCTTCTGCACCCCAGTCTCCAATCTCTGCTCTCTGGAACAGTCCTTCTACACACTAGTCTCCATAATCTGCTCTGCACCAGTCCTTCTGCACCCCAGTCTCCAATCTCTGCTTTCTGTAACAGTCCTTCTGCACCCTTGTTTCCAACCTCTTCCCTCTGGAAATATCCCTCTGCACCCTAGTCTCCAATCTCTGCTCGCTTCAACAGTCCTTGTGCACCCCAATCTCCAACATCTGCTCTCTGCAACAGTTCTTCTGTACCTCAGTCTGAAAACTCTGCTCTCTGCAATTATCCTTCTGCACCGGAGTCTCCAACCTCTGCTCTCTGTAACAGTCCTTCTGTACCTGAGTCTCCAACTTCTGCTCTGTATCAGTCCTGCACCCCTGTCTCCCACATCTGCTCTCTGTAACTGTCCTTCTTCACCTCAGTCTTCAACCTCTGCTCTGTGTAAGAGTCCTTCTGCATCTCAGTCTGGAAACTCTGCTGACTGCATCGATCTTTCTGTACCCCAGTCTCCAACCTCTGTTCTCTGATACGATCCTTCTGAAAGTCAGTCTCCAACCTCTACTCCCTTTAACAGTCCTTCTGCACCTCAGTCTCCAACATCTGCTCTCTGTAAAATCCTTCTGCAACCAAGTCTCCAAACTCTGCCATCAGTAACAGTCCTTCTGGAGCCCTTCTCCAAACTCTGCTCTTCATAACAAGCCTTCTGAACCACAGTCTCCAACCTCTGCTCTCTTTAACAGTCCTGCTGCACCTCGGTCTAGAAACTCTGCCCTCTGTAAGATCTTTCTGCAACCTTGTCTAATAACTCTGCTCTCTGTAACAGTCCTTCTGCACCTCAGTCTCCAACCTCTGTTCTTTGCAACACTTCTTCTACACCCCAGTCTCCAACCTCTGCTTTCTGTATCAGTCCTTCTACTCCCCAGTCTACATACTCTGCTCTCTGTAATAGTCCTTCTGCACCTCATATCCAACTCTGCTCTCTGCAAAAGTCCTTATGCACCCCAGTCGCCAACCACTGCTGTCTGCAACATTCCTTCTGCACCCCAGTCTGCAACGTGTGCTCTGTGTAACAGTCCTTCTGCAGCAAAGTCTCCATGTCTGCTCGCTGCAACGATCGTTCTGTACCTCAGTCTTAAACCTCTGCTGTCTGCAACAATCTTTCTGTACCCCAGTCTCCAACCGCTTTCTCTGTAACAGTCCTCTGCACCTCAGTTTCCAACCTCTGCTCTCTGAAAAATCCTTCTGCACCCCAGTTTTCAAAATCTGCTCTCTGTAATATTCCTTCTCCACGAAAGTCTCCAACCTCTGCTTTCTGCAAGAATCCTGCTGCACCCCAGTCTCAAACCTCTGTACTCTGCAACAGTCTTTCTGCTCCCTAGTCTCCAAACTCTACTCTTTATAACAGTCCTTCTGCACCCCAGTCTCCAACCTCTGCTCTCTTCAACAGTCTTACTGCACCTCAGTCTCCAAATATCGCTCGCTGTAAGATGCTTCTGCACCCCTGTCTCCAAACTCTGCCCTCTGTATCAGTCCTTCTGGAACCCAGTCTCCAATATCTGCTCTCTGCAACAGTCCTTCTGCACCTCAGTCTCCAAACTCTGCTTTCTGTATGATGCTCCTGCACCCCAGTCTACAACCTCTGCTCTCTGAAACAGTCCTTCTACACCCTAGTCTCCATAATCTGCTCTGCAACAGTCCTTCTGCACCGCAGTCTCCAATCTATTCTCTCTGTAACAGTTCTTCTGCACCTCAGTCTCCTATCTCTGCTCTCTGTAAAAGGCCTTCTGCACCTCGCTTTTCAACCTCTGCTCTCTGCAATGATCCCTCTGCACCCCAGTCTCCAATCTCTGCTCGCTGCAACAGTCCTTGTGCACCCCAATCTCCAACATCTGATCTCTGCAACAGTTTTTCTGTACCTCGGTCTGAAAACTCTGCCTCTGCAATTATTTTTCTGCACCTGAGTCTCCAGCCTCTGCTCTCTGTAATAGTCCTTCTGTACCTCAGTCTCCAACTTCTGCTCTGTATCTGTCCTGCACCCCTGTCTCCCACATCTGCTCTCTGTAACTGTCCTTCTTCACCTCAGTCTTCAACCTCTGCTCTGTGTAAGAGTCCTTCTTCATTTCAGTCTGGAAACTCTGCTGACTGCAATGATCCTTCTTCACCTTAGTCTCTAACCTCTGTTCTCTGCAACGATCTTTCTGAATCTCAGTCTCCAACATCTACTCTCTGCAACGATTTTTCTGCACCTCAGTCTCCAACCTCTTGTCTCGAAAGATCTTTCTGCACCCTAGTTTCCAAAATCTGCTCTTTGTAATATTCCTTCTCCAAGCCAGTCTCTAACCTCTGCTTTCTGCAACGGTCCTGCTTCACCCCACTCTCCAACCTCTGTACTCCGCAACAGTTTTTCTGCTCCCCAGTCTCCAAACTCTGCTCTCTGTAATAGTCCTTCTGTACCACAGTCTCTAAACTCTGCTCTCTGTAAAGGTCCTTTTGCACGCCTGTCTCCAACCTCTTCTTTCATTATCCGTCCATCTGAACCTCAGTCTCCAAACTCTGCTCTCTGCAAAAGTCTTTCTGTACCCCATTCTCCAACTTCTGCTCTCTGCAACAGTCCTTCTGAACAACAGTCTCCAACATCTGCTCTCTGAAAAAGTCCTTGTGTACCCTAGTCTCCAATCTCATCTCTCCGCAACAGTCCTTCTGTACTGCAGTCTCCAACATCTGCTCTCTGCAACAGGCCTTCTGCACCTCAGTCTCAAACCTCTGCTCTCTGTAAGAGCTTTTTAAATGCAGTCTAAAAAACTCTGCTCTCTGTAAAAGTTCTTCTGCACCCCAGTCACCAAACTCTTCTCTCTGCAACAATTTTTCTACATCCCAGTCTCCAACCTCTGCTCTCTGCAACAGTCCTTCTGCACCCCAGTCTCTAAACTCTGCTCTCTTTAAAAGTCCTTCTGCAACCTAGTGTCCAACATCTGCTCTCTGTTAGAGTACTCCAGTCTCCACCCTCTGCTTTCTGTATCAGTCTTTCTGCACCCTAGTTTCTAAACTCTGCTCTCTGCAACAGTCTTTCTGCACCCTAGTTAGCAACATCAGATCTCTGCAACAATCATTCGGCACCCAAGACTCAAACCACTGCTCTCTGTAAAAGACATTCTGTACTGCAGTCCAACCTCTGCTCTCTGTAAACTTCTTTCTTCACCAAAAACTCCAATCTCTGCTTTCTCTATCAGTCCTTCTGCACCCCAGTCTCCAAACTCTGCTCTCTGTAAGAGTCCTACTGAAAAACAGTCTCCAAATTCTTTTCTCTGTAAGATCCTACTGCACCCCAGTATCCAAACTCTGCTCTCTGTATCATGCCTTCTCTACCCCAGTCTCCAACCTATGCTTTCTGCAATGGTCGAGTTGCACCCCAGTTTCAAACCTTTGTCCTCTGCAACAGTTTTTCTCCTCCCCAGTCTCCAACCTCTGCTCTCTGTAACAGTTCTTCTGTACTGCAGTCTCAAAACTCTGCTCTCTGTAAGATTCTTCTGAAAACCAGTCTCCAAACTCTGCTTTCTGTAACAGTACTTCTGAACCCAGACTCCAAACTCTGCTCTCTGTAACAGTCTTTCTGCACCCAACTCTCCAACCTTTGCTCTCTGTAACAGACCTTCAGCACCCCCAGTCTCCACCCTCTTTTCTCTGTAACGATCCTTCTGAGCCCAAGACTCCAACATCTGCTCTCTGCAACAATCCTTCTTCACCCCAGTCTCCAAACTTTTTTAACTGGAAGATTCTTCTGCACCCCAGTTTCCAAACTCTTCTCTCGGTAACATTCCTTCTGCACCACAGTCTCTAACGTCTAGTCTCTTCAATGGTCCCTATGCACACCAGTCTCCAACCTTGTTCTCTACAACAGTTCTTCTCTACCATAGTCTTCAACCTCTGTTCTCTGTAAGGTTCCTTCTGCACCCCATATTCCAAACTTTGCTCTCTGTAACAGTCCTTCTGCACCTCACTCTGCAACCTCTGCTCTCTGCAACAGTCCTCCTGCACCCAAGTCTTCAAAATCTGCTTTCTGCAACAGTCCTTTTCCACCACAGTCTCCAACTTCTGCTCTCTGTTACCATATTTCTGTACTTCAGTCTCCAACCTCTGCTCACTGTAACGGTCTTTCTGCACCCCAATCTCCAACCTCTGCTCTCTGTATCAGTCCTTCTGCACCTCAGTGTTCAAAATCTGCTCTCTGTATGATCGTTTTAAAACCCAGTCTCCAACCTCTGCTATCGGCAATGGTCCTTCTGCACCCCACTCTCCAAACTCTGTTCTCCACAACAGTTATTCTGCACCCCAGTCTCCAACTTTTGCTCTCTGTAACAGTTCTTCTGTACCACAGTATTCAACCTCTGTTCTCTGTAAGGGTCCTTTTGCACCTCAGACTGCAACCTCTGCTCTCTGCAACAGTCCTCCTGCACCCCAGTCTTCAACCTCTGCTCGCTGCAACAGTCCTTCTGCAGCCCAGTCTCTGAAATCTGCTCTCTGCAATATTCCATTTCCACCCCAATCTCCAACCTCTGCTCTCTATAACCGTCCTTCTGTACTGCTGTCTCCAACCTCTGTTCTCTGTAAGGGTCTTTCTGCACCCTAGTCTCCAACCTCTGCTTTCAGTATCAGTCCTTCAGCACCACATTCTCCAAACTCTGCTCTCTGTAACAGTCCTTCTGCACCTCAGTCTGCAACCTCTGCTCTGCAATAGTCTTTCTGCACCCCAGTCTACAATCTTAGTTCTCTTCAACAGTATTTCTGCACCCCAGTCTCTGGCATCTGCTCTCTGCAACAGTACTTCTCAACCTCAGTCTGAAATTTTGCTCTCTGCAACACTCCTTCTGCACCCCAGTCACCAAGCTCTGCTTTCTGTATCAGTCCTTCTGCACCCCAGTCTCCAACCTCTGCTCTCTATAACAGTCCTTCTGCACCTCAGTCTCAAACCTCAGGCTCTCTTAAACAGTCCCTCTGCACATCAGTCTTAAAACTCTGCTCTCAGCCACGATCCTAATGCACCTCAGTCTCCAACCTCTGCTCTCTGTAACAGTCCTTCTGTACCTCAGTCTCCAAACTCTTCTCTCCGTAAGATCTTTTTGCAACCCAGTTTTTAAATTCTGCTCTCTGTAACTGTCTTTCTGTACCCCAGTCTCCAAGCACTGCTCTCTGTAATGGGACTTTTGCACCTCAATCCCCAACCTTTGCTCTCTGCAAGGGTCCTTCTGCACCTCAGTCTCCAAACTCTTCTCTCTGTAACAGTGCATCTGCACCTCAGTCTCCAACCTCTGCTCTCTGTAACATCCTCCTGCAACCCAGTATTAAAACTCTGCTCTCTGTAACAGGCCTTCTGCACCCCAGTCTCCAACCTCTGTTATCTGTATCAGTCCTTCTTCATTCCAGTCTCCAACATCTGCTCTCTGCAACGATCCTTCTGCACCACAGTCTCCAACCTATGCTCGCTGTAAGATCCTTCTGCACACTTGTCTCCAACTTCTGCTCTCTGTAAAACTCCTCTGTACCACAGTCTCCATATTCTGCTCTCTGTAAGGGTCCTTCTGCACCTCAGTCTCAGATTCTTCTCTCTGCAATACTCCTTCTGCACCCCAGTCTCCTAACTTTGCTCTCTTCAACAGTTTTTCTGCACTTCATTCTTTAACTTGTGCTCTCGGTTAAAGTCCTTCTGCACACCAGTCTCCAACCTGTGCTCTCAGTAAAAGTCCTTATGCACCACAGTCTCCATCCTCTTCTCTCTCTAACCATTCTTCTTAACCCAAGTCTCCAAATTATGCTCTCTGCAATGATCCTTCTGCACCACAGTCTCCAAAGTCTGCTCTCTGTAACAGTCCTTCTGCACCCCAGTCTTCAAACTCTGCTTTCTGTAACCGTCATCTGCATCTCAGTCTCCATTCTCTGCTCTATGCAACAGTTCTTCTTCACCCAAGTCTCCAACATCTGCTCTATGAAAAAGTCCTTCTAAACCCTTGTCTCTAACCTCTGATCTGTGTAACAGTTCTTGTAAAGCCAAGTCTCCGTACTCTGCTCGCCCCAAGGATCCTTCTGCACCCCAGTCTCCATCCTCGTCTCTCTGCAACTGTCCTTTTGCACCCCAGTCTCCAGCACCTGCTCTCTGCAACAGTCCTTCTCCACCCCAGTCTCCAAACTCTGCTCTCTGTAACAGTCCTTCTGAACCCCAATCTCCGAACTCTACTCTCTGTAACAGTCCTTCTACACCCCAGTCTAAAACCTCTGCTCTCTGCAAAAGTTATTCTGCACCCCAGTCTTTAACCTCTTTTCTCTGTAACTATCCTTCTGCTCCTCAGTCTCCAAACTCTGCTCTTTGCAAGGGTCTTTCTTCACCTTAGTCTCCAACCTCTACTCTCTGAAACAGTGCTTTTGCACCTCAGTCTCTAACCTCTGCTCTCTGTAAGATCCTTCTGCACTCCAGTCTCCAACATCTTCTCTCTCTAACAGGCCTTGGGCACCCCAGTCTCCAAACTCTGCTCTCTGTATCAGTCAATCTGCACCCCAGTTTCCAACCTCTGCTCTCTGCAACAATCCTTCTGCACCCCAGTCTCCAACCTCTGCTACCTGAAACAGTCCTTGTGCAACCCAGTCTCAAACATCTGCTCTCTGCAATAGTTCTTCTGTACCTCAGTCTGAAAAATCTGCTCTCTGCAACAATACCTCTGCACCCAAGTCTTCAACCTCTGCTCTCTGTAACAGTCTTTCTGTACCTCAGTCTCCTACCTCTGCTCTCTGTAAGACCCTTCTGAAAACAAGTCTGCAAACTCTGCTCTCTGCAACATTCCTTCTGCACAACAGTCTCCAAACTATGCTCTCTGTAAAAGTCTTTCTGCACCCCAGTCTCCAAACTCTGCTCTCTGTAACGATCCTTCTGCACCTCAGTCTCCAACCTTTGTTCTCTGCAACGATCCTTCTGCAGCCCAGTCTCAAAACTCCTCTCGCGGCAACAGTCTTTGTGAACCCCAGTCTCCAACATCTGCTTTTTGCAACAGTTCTTCTGTACCTCATTCTGAAAACTCTGCTCTCTGTAATACTCCATTTTCAACCTAGTCTCCAAACTCTGCTCTCTGTAAGAGTCCTTCTGTACTTCAATCTCCAATCACTGCTCTATTCAACAGTCCTTCTGCGCACAAGTCTCCAACATCTGCTCTCTTAAACAGTCCTTCTACACCACAATCTTCAACTCTGCCCTCTGAAACAGTTTTTCCACATCCTAGTCTCCATACTCTTATCGCCCCGACTATCCTTCTGCACCCAAGTCTCCAAACACTGTTGTCTACTCAGTTCTTTTGCACCCCAGTCTTAAACCTCTGCTCTCTGTAACTCTCCTTCTGTACCACAGTCTCCATCCTCTGCTCTCTGTAACAGTCCTTCTGCCCCATATACTCCAACCTCTGCTCTCTGTTACAGTCTTTATATACCGAAGTCTCCAAAATCTGCTCTCTATAATGGGCCCTCTGTACCCCAATTTCCAACCTCTGCTTTCTGTAACAGTCCTTCTGCACCTCAGTCTGAAACCTCTGCTCTCTACACTATCCTTCTGCACCCCAGTGTTCAAACATGGCTCTCTGTAACATTCGTCCTGCATCACAGTCACCAACCATTGCTCTGTGTAAGATCCTTCTGCAACCCAGTCTCCAACTCTGCTCTCTGTAGCAGGCCTTATGCACCCCAGTCTCCAAAATCTGCCCTCTGAAACAGTCCTTCTGCACGCCAGTCTGCAACCTCTGCTCTCTGTAATGGTCCTTCTGCACCCCAGTCTCACACCTCTGTTTTCTGTATCATAATTCTTCACCCCAGTCTCAAACGTCTGCTCTGTGTAACAGTCCTTCTGCATCTCAGTCTCCAACGTCTTCTCTCTACAACAGTCCTTCTGCACCCCAGTCTCCAACCTCTGCTTTCTGCAACATTCTTTCTGCACCCCAGTCTCCAACCTGTGCTCTCTGTAAAAGTTCTTCTGCACCGCAGTCTCCCACCTCTTCTCTCTGTAATGATCCTTCTGCAGCCCAGTCTCCACCTCTGCTCTCTTAAAGGATTCTTCTGCAACTCAGTCTCCAACTTCTGCTCTCTTCTAAGATTTTTCTGAACCCGAGTCTCCAAACTCTGCTCTCTGAAACTGTTTTTCTGCACCTAAGACTCCAACCTATGCTCTTTGCAAACGTCCTTCTGCACCCTTGTCTTCAACCTCTGCTCTCTGCAATGATCCTTATGCACCGCAGTCTCCAACATCTGCTCTCTGCAACTGTCTTCCTGCACCCCAGTCTATAAATTTTCTTCTACTTAACACTCCTTCTGCACCGCAGTCTCCAACCTCTGTTCTTTGTAAGGTCGTTCTGCCCCCCAGTTTTCACACTCTGCTCTCTGTAACATGCCTTCTCCAACTCAGTCTAAAACCTCTGCTTTCTTCAAGGGTCCTGCTGCAACCCAGTCTCCAATATCTGTTCTCTGCAACAGTCTTTATACTCCCGAGTCTGAAACCTCTTCTCTCTGTAACAGTCTTTCTGTACCGCAGTCTCCAACCTCTGCTCTCTGTAACGGTCCTTCTGCACCCCAGTCTCAAACCTCTGCTTTCTGTATAAGTTTTTATGAACCATTAATTCCAACCTCTGCTCTCTGTAACAGTGCTTGTGCACCTCTGTCTCAAACCTCTGAACTCTGCAACCTTACTTTTGCACCCCATTCTCTAACCTCTGCTCTCTGTAAAAGTCCTTCTGCACCCAATTCTCTAACCCCTGCTCTATGCAACAGTCCTTCTGTACCACAGTCTTCAACCTCTGCTCTCTGTACCGGTTTTTCTGCACCCCAGTCTTACCCTCTGCGTTCTGTATCAGTAATTCTGCACCCCAGTCTCAAACCTTTTCTCTCTGTAACATTCTTTCTGAACCTCAGTCTCCAACCTCTGCTCTCTGCTACAGTTCTTCTGCACCCCTGTCTCCAAACTCTGCTCCCTGAAACAGTTATTCTGAACCCCAGTCTCCAACATTTGCATTCTGAAACAGTTCTTCTATAAACCATTCTCCAACCTCTGCTCTCTGTAACAGTCCTCGTGTATTGCAGTCTCCGAACTCTGCTCTCTGCAACGGTCTTTCTGCACTCCAGTCTCCAACTTCTGCTTTCTGTATCATTCCTACTGAACCCCAGTCTCCAAACTCTGCTCTCTGTAACAGTCCTTCTGCACCATAGTCTCCCACATCTGCTCTCTGTAACAATTCTACTTCAGCCCAGTCTCTACCTCTGCTCTCTGCAACGATTCTTCTGCAACTTCAGTCTCCTACTTCTGCTCTCTTCAACGATCCTTCTGCACCTCACTCTCCAAACTCTGCTCTCTGTAACACTTTTTCTGCACCTCAGTCTTTTTTTTTAATTTTTTTATTTTTTTATTGGTTGTTAACAACATTACAAAGCTCTTGACATATCATATTTCATACATTAGATTGAAGTGGGTTATGAACTCCCAATTTTACCCCAAATGCAGATTGCAGAATCACGTTGGTTACACATCCACAATTTTACATAATGCCCAATTAGTAATTGTTGTATTCTGCTACCTTTCCTATCCCCTACTATCCCCCCTCCCCTCTCCTCCTATCTTCTCTCTCTACCCCATCTACTGTAATTCATTTCTCTCCTTGTTTATTTTCCCATTCCCCTCACAACCTCTTATATGTAATTTTGTATAGCAATGAGGGTCTCCCTTCATTTCCATGCAATTTGCCTTTTCTCTCCCTTTCCCTCCCTTCTCATGACTCTGTTAAATGTTAGTCTTTTCTTCCTGCTCTTCCTCCTTGCTCTGTTCATAGTTGCTCTCATTATATCAAAGAAGACATTTGGTATTTGTTTTTTAGGGATTGACTAGCTTCACTAAGCATAATCTGCTCTAGTGCCATCCATTTCCCTGCAAATTCTATGATTTTGTCATTTTTTATTGCTGCATAGTACTCCATTGTGTATAGATGCCACATTTTTTTTTATCCATTTATCTATTGAAGGGCATCTGGGTTGGTTCCACAGTCTAGCTATTGTGAATTGTGCTGCTATGAACATCGATATGGCAGCATCCCTGTAGCATGCTCTTTTAAGGTCTTCAGGGAATAGTCCGAGAAGGGCAATAACTGGGTCAAATGGTGGTTCCATTCCCAGCTTTCCCAGGAATCTGCAAACTGCTTTCCAAATTGGCCGCACCAATTTGCAGTCCCACCAGCAATGTACAAGAGTAACCTTTTCTCCACATCCTCGCCAGCACTTGTTGTTGTTTGACTTCATAGTGGCTGCCAATCTTACTGGAGTGAGATGGTATCTTAGGGTGGTTTTGATTTGCATTTCTCTGACTGCTAGAGATGGTGAGCATTTTTTTCATGTACTTGTTGATTGATTGTAAGTCCTCCTCTGAGAAGTGTCTGTTCAGATCCTTGGCCCATTTGTTGATTGGGTTATCTGTTATCTTATTGTCTAATTTTTTGAGTTCTTTGTATACTCTGGATATTAGGGCTCTATCTGAAGTTTGAGGAGTAAAAATTTGTTCCCAGGATTTAGGCTCCCTATTTACCTCTCTTATTGTTTCTCTTGCTGAGAAAAAACTTTTTAGTTTAAGTAAGTCCCATTTGTTGATTATTGTTATTAACTCTTGTGCTATGGGTGACCTATTAAGGAATTTGGAGCCCGACCCCACAATATGTAGATCGGAGCCAAATTTTTTTTTTATCAGACGCAGATTCTCTGATTTGATATCAAGCTCCTTGATCCATTTAGAGTTAACTTTTTTGCATGGTGAGAGGAAGAGATTCAGTTTCATTTTTTTGCATATGGATTTCCAGTTTTCCCAACACCATTTGTTGAAGATGCTATCCTTCCTCCATTGCATGCTTTTAGCCCCTTTATCAAATATAAGATAGTTGTAACTTTGTGGATTAGTCTCTGTGTCCTCTATTCTATACCTTTGGTCCACTCGCCTGTTTTGGTGCCAATACCATGCTGTTTTTGTCACTATTGCTCTGTAATATAGTTTGAAATCTGGTATCGCTATACCGCCTGATTCACACTTCCTGCTTAAAATTGCTTTTGCTATTCTGGGTATTTTATTTTTCCATATGAATTTCATGATTGCTTTATCTATTTCTTCAGAAATGCCATTGGGATTTTGATTGGCATTGAATTAAACCTATAGAGAACTTTTGGTAATATCGCCATTTTGATAATGTTAGTTCTGCCTATCCATGAACAGGGTATATTTTTCCATCTTCTAAGATCTTCTTCTACTTCTCTTTTTAGGGTTCTGTAGTTTTCATTGTATAAATCTTTCACCTCTTTTGTTAGGTTGATTCCCAAGTATTTTATTTTTTTGGAGGATATTGTGAATGGAGTGTTTTTCCTCATTTCCGTTTCAGAAGTTTTGTCGCTGATATACAGAAATGCCTTTGATTTATGCGTGTTGATTTTATATCCTGCCACTTTGCTGAATTCATTTATTAGTTCTAGTAGTTTCTTTGTAGACCCTTTTGGGTCTTCTAAGTATAGAATCATGTCATTTGCAAATAGTGATAATTTAAGTTCTTCTTTATCTATTTTTATGCTTTAATTTCTTTCGTCTGTCTAATTGCTCTGGCCAGTGTTTCGAGAACTATATTGAATAGAAGTGGTGATAGAGGGCATCCCTGTCTTGTTCCAGATTTTAGAGGGAATGCCTTCAACTTTTGTCCATTCAGAATGATGCTAGCCTGAGGCTTAGCATAGATAGCTTTTACAATGTCAAGGTACGTTCCTGTTATCCCTAGTTTTTCAAGTGTTTTGAACATAAAGGGATGCTGTACTTTGTCGAATGCTTTCTCTGCATCTATTGAGATGATCATATGGTTCTTATCTTTAAGTCTATTGATGTGGTGAATAACATTTATTGATTTCCGTATATTGAACCAGCCTTGCATACCAGGGATGAATCCTACTTGATCATGGTGCACAATTTTTTTGATGTGTTTTTGTATTCGATTCGCCAGAATTTTATTGAGGATTTTTGCATCTAGGTTCATTAGAGATATTGGTCTGTAGTTTCTTTTTTTGAGGTGTCTTTGTCTGGTTTCGGAATCAGGGTGATGTTGGCCTCATAGAATGAATTTGGAAGAGCTCCCTCTTTTTCTATTTCCTGAAATAACTTGAAAAGTATTGGTATTAATTCTTCTTTAAAGGTTTTGTAAAACTCCCCTGTATACCCATCTGGTCCTGGGCTTTTCTTAGTTGGTAGTCTTTTGATGGCTTCTTCAATTTCATCCATTGATGTTGGTCTGTTCAAATTGTGTGTATCCTCCTGACTCAGTCTGGGCAAATCATATGACTTAAGAAATTTATCGATGTCTTCACTATCTTCTATTTTATTGGAATATAGGTTTTCAAAATAATTTCTAATTGTCTTCTGTATTTCTGTAGCATCTGTTGTGATATTGCCTTTTTCATCCCGTATGTTAGTAAATTGAGTTCTTTCTCTTCTTCTCTTTGTTAGAATGGCTAAAGGTCTGTCGATCTTATTTATTTTTTCAAAGAACCAACTTTTAGTTTTGTTAATTTTTTCAATAGTTTCTTTTGTTTCAATTTCATTAATTTCCGCTCTGATTTTAATTATATCTTGCCTTCTGCTACATTTGCTGTTGTTTTGCTCTTCCTTTTCTAGGGCTTTGAGATGAAGTGTGAGCTCATTTATTTGTTGGTTTTTTCTTTTTTTGAGGAATGGTCACCAGGCGATGAATTTTCCTCTTAAAACTGCTTTCATTGTGTCCCATAGATTCTGATATGTTGTGTCTGTGTTTTCATTTACTCTAAGAATTTTTTGATTTCCTCCTTTATGTCTTCTGTAACCCATTGATCATTCAGTAACATATTGTTCATTTTCCATGTGATGTAGGATTTTTCCTTCCTTCTTTTATCATTGATTTCCAGTTTCATTCCATTATGATTAGATAAAATGCATGGTATTATCTCCACCCCTTTATGTTTACTGAGGGTTGCCCTGTGGCATAATATATGGTCTATTTTTGAGAAGGATCCATGTGCTGCTGAGAAAAAAGTATATCCATTTGATGATGGTTGATATATTCTATATATGTCAGTTAAGTCTAGGTTATTGATTGTGGTATTGAGTTCTATGGTTTCCTTATTCAACTTTTGTTTGTAGGATCTGTCCAATGGTGAGAGAGGTGTGTTGAAGTCACCCATAATTATTGTGTTGTGGTCTATTTGATTCTTGAACTTGAGGAGAATTTGTTTTATGAATGTTGCAGCACCATTATTAGGTGCATAAATATTGATAATTGTTATGTCTTGTTGGTGAATGGTTCCTTTTAACAGTATATAATGTCCTTCTTTATCCCTTTTGATTAACTTAGTCTTGAAGTCGATTTTATTCGATATGAGGATGGCCACCCCTGCTTGCTTACGAGGACCGTGTGCGTGGTATATTTTTTCCCATCCTTTCACCTTCAACCTGTGTATATCTTTTCCAATCAGATGTGTCTCCTGGAGGCAGCATATTGTTGGATTTGTTTTTTTAATCCATGATATCAGCCTATGTCGCTTTATTGGAGAGTTTAAGCCATTTACATTCAGAGTTACTATTGATATATGGTTTGTACTTCCATCCATGTTTGATTATTTATCCTTTTTTTAAAAAAAAATTTAGTTTGTTTCTCCATGATTATTTATCCCCTCTCCCTCTGTCTTTACCGAGGCACTTCCCTCTGATGGTTTTGGTTATTGTTTTTCATTTCTTCCTCGTGTAGTGTTTTGCTCAAAATGCTTTGCAATGCTGGTTTTCTGGCTGCAAATTCTTTTAACTTTTGTTTATCATGAAAGATTTTTATTTCGTTGTCATACCTGAAGCTTAATTTGCTGGATACAGAATTCTTGGTTGGCATTCATTGTCTTTCACTGTTTGAAATACATTGTTCCATGACCTTCTTGCTTTCAGTGTCTGTGATGAAAAATCCGTTGTTAACCTTATTGGTTTACCCCTGAATGTAATCTGTCTCCTTTCTCTTGTAGCTTTTAATATTTTCTCTTTGTTCTGTATATTGGATATCTTCATAACAATGTGTCTTGGCGTTGGTCTACTGTGATTTTGTGTGCTCGGTGTCCTGTATGCATCTTCAATTTGTATATCTGTTTCCTTTTTTATTTCTGGAAAGTTTTCTCTAATTATTTCATTCAGCAGGTTACTCATTCCCTTTGTTTGAACCTCTGTACCTTCTTCTATCCCGATGACTCGTAAGTTTGGCTTTTTTATGTTATCCCATAACTCTTGGATGTTTTTCTCGTGATTTTTTACCAGCCTTTCTGAGTTGGCTAGACTCTTTTCAAGATGAAATAATTTGTCTTCATTATCTGACGTTCTGGCTTCTACTTGCTCCACTCTGTTAGTGATACTCTCAATTGAGTTTTTAATTTGGTTTATAGTTTCCTTCATTTCTAAGATTATGGTTTGATTCTTTTTTATAATCTCTATCTTTTGATAAAGGTGCTTAACTTCTTCTTTTATCTGTTTGTGTAATACATTCTCAATGTGTTCTTTCACTGCTTGAATTTGCTGTCTCGTATCCTCTTTAAGGTTCTATTCCATCTGTCTAAGGTGTTCTTTGAGTTCTTTATATGACCATTTTTCTGATGACTCTAGGTCCTCCTGAATATTTAGGCTGTCCTGCATTGTTTGTACTCCTTCTCTTCCTTGCTTTTTGAAGCTGCTCATGTTACTTCTTGTTCTGTTTGACTGCTGAGTTACTGTTTACTCCTATAAATTTATTTGATGCTTGGGAGGAAAGGTATTAGAAGGGAAGGGAAAAAGTCACTAAAGAGAATGAGAGTAAGCAGGTAGAATTCAAGGAAGGGGGGATAAGATAATTGAAAAGAAATGAAAAGACAAAAGAAGAAAAAAATAGGAAATAAAAAAAGAAAAAAAATTTTTTTAAATAAAAAAAATTAAGATGGAAGAAAAAAATTTAAAAAAAATGTAAAAAAAAATTTAAAAAAAGAAAGAAAAATGAAAATGAAAGTAAACCCCAAATCAAAATGAAAAAACAACAACAACAAAAAAAAAATAACTAATAAATGCAGTCTTAGAGTTTGATTAACTTCTCTTATAGTAGGTGGCGCTGTGACCACCAGGCCAAGTTTCTCCTATCAATATGCGGAAACCAATCACTGTGCAGCAGCTCCTTTTCCCAGACTGGGGGAGTCTCCAATCCTGGGTGCCTAGGATGTCCTCTTGTGTCTAGTCACTTCCCCACTTTTCCTCTAGCCAGGCCCCTCTCACGGGTGCCGCTAACACAATACTTGGTACACGCCAGGTCTGCTGCTCCCGGGAGCCCTGTTGTCATGAATGACTGGGCACACTCTTCCAGTTTGCCATTCCCTCAGACCCTAAGTTTGTAGAGCTTGGGGCTGAGAATCCTCAGCGAATTTTACTGCACCTCTGGTAGCCAAACCCCCGGTACCTGGTGAAAGAGACCTCAGCTGTTCAGCACTGGTGGGAGCGGTAGTCCCGCACCGCAGGTCCAGTGCTATCTCTTATTCCCTTGGTCTGGCTACCGTGCTCACGGGAGAGCTGGAAGGGGCCCTTACAGGAGAGCTGAGATTGGCCCTTAAGGTTTCCCCGATGTGTGGAGAGGGAAGGCTAGGGAATTACACACCTGTAGCCGCAGGTTTCAATGAAGTTATCTCCTCCGCCGAAGTCTGATGACGTCAGTTGTCTGCCATGGTGGTATCTCTTGTAAATGGCAACAGTTCGTTTCGCTTTGCTGGGTGACCAATGCAACGGGTGGGTCCTCACTGTCTCTCCCAAGCCCCGTTTCAAACCTGTGGCCACTACCTATGGAGGCTCGGTTGGCATTTACCTCTGTAGGATCAGAAGGGCTGACCGGTTGTTTCAGCTGGATGAATTAGTGCTGAGTCACAGCTGTTTGTCTGCGGGAAGCAGGCGAATGGGAGTTTGAATTCAGCCGATCCAGGTTCAGTGTGTGTTCTGAGAAGCCCAAACAGCTCGCCCCAGATCCACGTCAGTTCAGCATTGCCTAGTGATCCTGAGTAAACAGAATTAGGCTGTTTACGACTCCCTATGCCTGCACAGCTGAAGAGGTCAGAGACTTGATCTCTCCGTGCCCGCTGCCATGTTGGAATGCACCTCAGTCTTCAACCTCTGCTTTCTGCAACCCTCCTTCTGCACCCCAGTTTCCAACCTCTATTCTCTGCAAGATCCTTCTGCACCCCAGTCTCCAACATCTTCTCTCTTTAACACTCCTACTGCAAAACAGTCTCCAAACTCTGTTCTCTGTAAGGTCCTTCTGCACCCCAGTTTCCAAACTCTAATATCTGTGACATTCCTACTCTAAACCAGTCTCCAACCTATGCTCTCTGCAACGCTCCTGCTGCAACCCAGACTCCAAACTCTGTTCTCTGAAACAGTCCTTCTTCTCCCCAGTCTCCAAAATCGGCTCTCTGCAACAGTCCTTCTTCACCTCAGTCTGAAAACTCTGTTCTCTGCAACGACCGCCCTGCACCCCAGTCTCCTTCATCTGCTCTCTCTAACAGTCCTTCTGAACCTCAGTCTCCTACCTCTGCTCTCTTTAAGATCCTTCTCCAACAAAGTTCCCAAACTATGCTCTCTGTAACAGTCTTTCTGCACAAAAGTCTCCAACCTCTGCTCTCTGTAACAGGCCTTCTGCTCCTCAGTCTCCAAACTCTGCTCTCAGTAACAGGCCTTCTGCACTCCAGTCTCCAATCTCTGCTCTCTGCAACAGTCTTTCTAAACCCCAGTCTCCAAACTCTGCTCTCTGCAACAGTCTTTCTGCACCCCAGTCTTCAGCTTCTGTTCTCTGTAACAATCTTTCTGCACCTCAGTTCCCAAACTCTGACCTCTGCAATGGTCCTTTTGCACCCAGTCTCTAACCTCTGCTGTCTGCAACCATCCTTTTGCACCCTTGTCTCCAACCTCTGCTCTCTGAAAAAGTCTTTCTGAACCCCAGTCTCCAACATCTGCTCTCTGCAACAGTCCTTCTGCACCTCAGTCTGAAAACTCTGCTCTCTGCAATGATCCTTGTGCACCCCAGTCTCCAAACTCTGCTTTCTGTAACAGTCCTTCAGCTCCTCAGTCTCCAACTTCTGCTCTCTGCAACAGTTCTTCTGCACCCCAGACTTTAACATCTACTTTCTGAAAGAGTCCTTCTACACCCCTGTCCAAATGCAAAGAATGAGACCTGAACTATTGCTTACCCTGCAAAAAATCAACTCAAAATGCATTAAAGAACCAGGCACTATACCAGAAATTATGCAGTTTCTAGGAAAAAACAAAGTCAATACTCCAACCTACAGGCAGAGGCAATGACTTTCTCAATAGGATTTCAAAGCTCAGGAGATAACACCAAAAGTTAGCTAATAAAATGGCATCAAATTAAGAAGGTTCTGCACAGCAAAGGAGACAATTAGAATATGAAGAGAGAACCTATGGAAAGGGAGAAAATTTTTATGAGGGGCTCTTCTAAAAGAGGATAAATATTCAGAATATTAATAAAGAACTTAAAAAACTTAACATCAAACCCACAATTATTAAATAACCCAATAATCAAATAACCAAATTACCAAATGGGAAACTAAATGAACTAAACAGACACATCTTAGAAGAAAATATGTGAGTGGCCAACAAATATATGAAAATACTTGCAAGTCAAGACTACCCTGAGATTTCATCTCACTTCAGTGACAAAGGCAACCACCAAGAATACAAACAGAAATGAGTGTGACAATGAGAGAATTAGAGAGAAAGGAGAACTCTCACCCTGTTCGTGGGCATGTAAATCAACAAAATCACCACATAATCGGAATGGAGCCTCCTCAGGAGTAGCCATGAACCAACCTGCTACCCAGCTCTGCCTCTGCTTGTTATTTATCACAGCGGATCAAAGTCATCATACTATAATGACACATACATATCCATGAACCAGCCAAGGTGACATCAGTGGACGAATGGATAAAGAACATCTGGTATATG